>NC_034192.2:42135006-42377506 GCF_002021735.2 Oncorhynchus kisutch
CCACTTAGCACCTTGTTTTCCTACCTAGGACCTAAAAGGGTTCATCGGCTGTCCCATTAGGAGAACCTTTGAAGAACCCTTTTTGGTTCCATGTAGAACCCTTTTTGTTCCAGGTAGAACACTCTTGGGTTCCATGCAAAACCCATTCAACAGAGGGTTTGACATGGAACCAAAAAGGGTTCTACCTTGAACCAAAAGGGTGCTTACATGGCAACTTCATGCACAATGCAGGCAACCCCATGCACACATGTATCTAAGTTGAAGATACCTCACTAGAAACCAGACAGAAACTGAGCTGTTCCCAGTGATGGAGTCTTAACCATCACATTGCATCAGACCTGCAAAGCCAAGCTCACGTGGAGTTCAAAACCTTTTTCAACGATAACTGGAAGACACAGTAACATCATGACAGTAAACAGATTATTTTTATTTTAAATGCTGGGTCAGCAGGGTTTGTCTCAGAGGTGGGGTGAAATTGGAGGCTCAAGAGTTTCTCTGAGACTTTCCTCAGGGAAATAATTGTCTGGGTGGATACGTCTGACTTCACTGCGATGGACAGCATCCAAGACAAACTCTTCACACTTTCTAGGGCAGAGTGCCATAGAAGCCACTGACCAAACATAAGACTTCACAATGCAGAAAATACACAACAGCCTATTTGGGACATTGGAACATTGTGATGTCTCGTTGAAATGGCATTTATCTTTCGAGTTGAACTCAATCAAAGTGTCCATCCCCAATTTAGGCCACCAGTGTTTTTACGATTTTCAGAGATGGTAATATAAGCGAATCGTAGTTCTTCTACCTTTGATGTGGAGGATCCTATCTTTTCTTATGAAATACGTTGTCACAATCCATAGAGAGATTCAAAATGGCAAGTCCAATCTCCTCTCTAATATTGTCGCCTTTGATGTAAAATCGCAGAAACGCACCTCGAAGTTAAACTTTTCTGAAATCCTTTTTTTGGACCCAGGACAATAGCCCTGCACTTAGGTGTATGGTTAGGCTTTTACCACAAATTCAATTCTTCAGTTGTCCATATAAAAATGTCTTCGAATTCGGTCTCGTATCTGCTAGATCAAACACTTCAATATAAAAATATTATGGAATCACTAAACCTAAGCGTATCAAAAACGTTACCAACCTGTGCTGAGGCCTATGAAGCCTATGAAGCTTCTGCCTTCCCTGGGGATTGTCTTCTATGTTACCTACAGATGTGGAATTTTAATTCAGCCAGTATTGTCACAGCAAAATAATCCTGTTTCAGTGCATTTATGTAAATCACAAAGCTCATCTGCATTTCCTGTGGTACAACAAAAGAGTGATAAAAGGAATAGCCTACATCTGTATGGAAATACGATTTATTATCTATTCACTTTATGTATCACACTGCCCAGCTGTCTGCAGAAACATTCCACACTGGATTATGGTGTCAACAAGGTCTAAATGAAAAACGTCTCTTTGGACAGCTTTATTGAGGTCATCGTATTTTCCTCCAAATGATTTCTAATGTTTATGTTATATTTAATGTCTTGTCAGTGGGATTATTTGTGTTTATAACGTCTTGTTTTTTTTCTACTTCTTTGTTTTTATTGCTAGTGTTTTATATTACTGTGCTTGGCCTGACTGTGTCTTTCATAAATAAGGATGAACTTTTTTGTTTTACAGAAACAAAATAGACTGTGAGTGTTATCTGAACACTGGATCAGAACAAGCCCTGCTGTTCCAAATGAGGACTTTTGACTGGGGACATATAGTAGCTTGAGATGTTTCAAACATAATACTGTAGTCCTCAAAAGCAGCTTAGGTTTTTCAGCTTTATCCTTGGCACTAAGGCCAGTGCCCTTTGGAAGCTAACACAATCCCACAAGGGCTGAAAATTGTAATACCTCATGCCAGCTCTGTGCGGACATAATGTAAATTGTCTAAATTTTACCCTTCGAGGTAAACTGTGCACTGCTGCCATTTCCCTTCAAATTATGGCCATACAGTAGCTTCAGACGACGATGAGAATAATTTTGCCTATCAGCAGAATACAACTATATTCTATAACCATGTGAAATTGATGGGGTGAATATGACCTGTTCCAACCAGAGGCTTAAATGCAGGTAATTACATCTTAAATTTGACTCTCTTTTTATTGGACTCTTAGTGCCTGGTTCAGGGTGAGATTAAGAGGAGTTGGCATGCTCATGGCATCTTAAAATAGCATGTGGTCCCAGGCTCCTTTCAACTTCAGAAATGAGCGGGTGGGTTGGTAAACATTTTAACCTTGCTACAGTAAATTACCTTTAACTAATTAATAATGCTCACGCCCTCACGTGTTTTACATCTCAGGTTGACGCAAGCAGCAGTACAAACAAAACCCAGAGCTCAGAGCAGTATCAACTAACTGACATTGCAGCAGACATTGTGATCTGTTCCAATTAGCGAGCTAGCAATTTCACTCATTTGTCTAAAAGCTTCCCTGTACTGTATTTTCATCATCTAGGTTTTGAAGCAATTTAAAACAGAGGGGAAACAAATTGTGAAATGTGAATTTGTTTTAAGCTTACAAGAGCTGAATTATGTGTTTAGAATCAAGAACCAAGGTTTAATTAATTATTTATTCATTTTCCCCATGGACAATTAGACTATAAACTTCCCAGAGAAGTGTCAGCCTGACGATTATTCAGGATGATGGCCGGTGGAGCCTTCCTTCACGCTCTCTGTTGAATAACTCTCAGATGAGACCTGCAAGGGTATCTGCTTAGATTCACAGCCCAGAGCTATGACAACAGGCAAGGCAAAGAAGGGATTACCTCAAGATGTCAGTCTCCATTCGCCGTACTGACGCATGAGCAGTGCACTAAACGGTCACAATGAGAGTTAGAAATGTCGACGTTTGGAGGGTTTTTGCACATGGATACTGCATTTGTTTCTCCATAGCGCATTATTTCAAGATGGGAGATGACAGATAATTATATAGCATACTAGTTTGGGTATGCTTGTCATCTGTATATTTAGGAGTCATTTGTCATTTTCAACGAGGTGTATTCTAATACACTGGAATCTTTTTTTTTCTATGAATATTATTTTATCATGGTAAATTATGTAGTAAGTTAGTATACGTAAGAGAAAATAAAGTAGACGCCACGGGTCAAAATTGAGATTTATGACCCTATGTCCGGATGACGCGTCCATGCCAAATATGGGCATCCGGCCAGGACAT
Organism: Oncorhynchus kisutch; assembly: GCF_002021735.2. Classification (NCBI taxonomy): domain Eukaryota; kingdom Metazoa; phylum Chordata; class Actinopteri; order Salmoniformes; family Salmonidae; genus Oncorhynchus; species Oncorhynchus kisutch. The sequence continues at coordinate 42,138,218 of NC_034192.2, forward strand.
CCTGTTCCTGTTGTCACGTGTTAGAGGGTGTGTTATTTTATATCTATATTGCATTTTGTGATCAGTGGCAAAGCAATAATGACTGTAACAATGGAAGCAGGACCGTGGCTGAAATATAGAGAAAGGGCCAAGTATAAAGCCACAATATACGATGCGCCAAAAAAGTGATTTCTAAGTGTGTATAAAACCCAGATACCGCCCGCAACTGCGCTGAAAGATCAAGTGATGATGTCTAATGGACAGCAATGGGGGTATCAGTTTGATTACCTGGCCTGTAGAGTAAAGCTCTATACGGTAGCCGAAGGAGAAGAATATATAGACCAGACTTTAGGAGTGGACTACGGCTTGAAGACTGGCCGTTTTTTCGCAAGGTTGTTTGTCCGAACTGAGAGTTATCACAAAGTGGTATAGCTTGTTCACGGGCTACGAGACCCGTTGGGACGGTACCCCTGACTCCTCAGGAAGAGTATTTCACAGGGTGAAAATACAAAGAAAGAATGGACTTCCATGTGGATGCGTGGAGTTTTATATCAGCAACGAGGAACCCACAACCAAAACATTCGTGATGGTGGCCTGACTGGGGATTTTAGGTTGCACATGCTTATTCTTTTAAAAGTTGGGATCTAATGTTAGAGTTGATGGATGCTCTTTTGTACAGAGCCAACAGCGGGAGAGCATTGTTCATCTAAGGAAGTGCATAATGTAAACAAATCCTGAGGATTATGATTCAAAGGAACCCCAAGAAGGTACATCCACAGAAGGGTCAGCCCCCGAAGAAAACTAAGTACGCGGCTGCGTTAACCACGCCCTGGTATCCAGTTCTTAATTTCAGCATATGCCATGCTTATTCCTACACATACCAGGACTCCGATACATCATGGGGGCCAGACCCTAAGGACTCTATGCCTCGCAGCCCACCATTCTACTCCCTCCAGACAAGACCCACGACACCCCTACATGTACACAGCCTGAGGATGTGTTTGATGGGGTGGTCAGTACTATTTTTGTGGACAACTTCAAGGCCTCTGTAGTCACACTTTTAGACGTGGTGATTGGAGAGTATATAAGAGAAAAATGCATCGGTTGTGAGATCAATCACCCCAGCCAGCGCCGTCATCCGTGAATATACGAGCACCCAAGATACTACTTCTTCAAACATTTTGAGGAGCTGGTGAAAAGACTGTGGTCCTGCAGGTTTATACCTTCTCTGGTCAGAGCCCTGGAGTCCATGGGTCTTGTGCAGTCTATTCCCATGGTTTACAAGGGGTAACCAAGGCTTTCCTACATGAACTGAAGGAGATCTACATCCACGAGAAACTCAAAGAAATACAACACACCCTGGTGGACGACAACAAATACAGGGAAGCTGTGGTGGCTGATGTGATGACTTTCTGGCTCAATACCCCAAGAGACCGTGTGACAATACATATTTGTTATTTAGATGTAAAGCAATGGGCAACTACATGCATACGATGTTAGAGAGAATAAATACATTTTTTCTTTTGAGAGAACTTACAAATGTTATGCATCAAATTATTGAAAATAAAGTGAACAATGTATCGTTCTACACAACACACAATACCGGGCTAATGTAGAGCGTGTGCTAAAAATGGAACAAATCATGAATCATGTACGACATACGGGCGAGAGTCTACAATGGACACAACTGGTATCCCGTCTTGTGGATGATTCTGAAGAACTAGAAACAACTTTGTCTAAGATTTTACTTTATTTGTTTGAAACACCATTTAATTGTAACATGTATCATATTTGTTGTTTATATACTTATATAGCGAATGTGTGTGTTTTAAAAATTCAGCGACACAAGCCTGTAAATCTAAACCAAATACAGTATACAGGGTGTTGCATGCTGGGATCATTGAGAAAATGGGGACAAGTAACCTGCAACGAATCCTGAATTGTCTGTATGCGTAAATCTTGATGTTTGCAAAAAAAATAATCAAAATGTAAATGAAATGTTGTCGTTATTTGAAAGTGGCTCATTAATGTTATTGTACCTCAGAGAGGCAAGAAGGATGGCGGAGCAGATGTTGAAAAACATTATAACCCCTCTAACCCCGGGTCTTATGGGGGTAAAGAGCGTTTACAGAGAGCTATAGCCGAAGAAACAGGTAGCCGCTTAAGCGCTGCTAAAGTGAATAAGTGGTTAGCCTATTGCAAAGCATAGCTTATTACCAGGATTGTGAACGTTTATGAGGTAGGCCCATTTATTGCTTATGATTTCTGATTGCATTAGGCTATCTAGCTTCCTTCTCTGACCCCCACCACCCTGGGGTTGACATATGATTTGCACTACAAGCTCGAGGGTCCTTTCGGCTATGACGGATACATTTGACTGAACGAGTCGTTCTAGCAGGGCGATACATTGTTCAAGATCTACTTCGCCATTGGGTAAAATAAGAGATAACGTGTTATGCAGGCTATCTCGACAAATGTCCAACTATAAGACATCACGAGGTTCGCCATAATCTCTTGCCCTGTTTAACACTGCGTTCAGAGTATCAAATATCATTACATAAAACACAGCATAGTCAAGATTCTGATTCACTCATGTGAAATTGAAAAACTGTCGAATCTCTGTATTGTTGAAATTATTTCGGTACACAACCCGTACACTTCTATTAATACCATCTCCCTCCTGATTTATTAGACAATTTTCCAATTCCTCAAAAACATTCTATTGCGTTTCAGACTCTTCTGACCTGGGCGTTAATGGCTGGTTTTGTGGGGTGTGCGGTGCAGAAGATCTTAGGCTCTCATTCATCTGATTAATTACAGATATGAGGGCTTCGGGAATCTGTGATAACAGGTTCATTGGTCGTCCTGACTCGTTAATACGATTAATAATTTCTAGGAGTTCGGATGGAACCTGTGATGATATGCTTTCATCTATCGGTATTATGTCTGTTACCCCCGCCTCGTTCATATGGTTAATTATAGCTTGGAGTTCGGGCAGTATCTGTGATAAGAGGGTTTCAACTGTCTCAATTATGTCTGTTGGCTCAGCCATTTGGATAATTTGTTCTCGGTGTGTTTGAAAAAGCGTTCGCACAGAACGGGAGAATAGCATCTGTGTCATCTGCACCTCCGACGTCGTTCAGGGTCCATAAGGAGGCCGTTATCCTTCTTGGTGTCAGCTGTAAACACAAAACTAGCTTTTAATATCAGGTGCACACTTTTTGTTTTGTAATGTATAAATCTTATTGTGTATGTGATTATTGGACTTACGTCTACCGTAGTGTGACGGGGACTGGCTGCATGCGTTTTGCTCCTCTAAATCCCCCGCTAACGAAGGCTGTTCCAAATCATTTATCCCTCTGAGCAACTGCGTAAAAGGATGGATACCCTACAGACGTTAGATAATATTAACATATATTTATACGAAATAGATACATTTTAACTTAGAAGAATATGTGCATTTGACATATTAGTTAAAAAATCATTCCCCCCCCTGTCACGGTCGTCCTCCTCTTCATCTGAAGAGGAGAGGCGAAAAGGATCAGAGGACCAAAATGCGGCGTGGTATGTGCTCATCATGAATTTAATAAAAACACTGAACACTGAAACACTATACAAAAACAATAAACGAAATAACAACCGTGAAGCTAATGAGAACTGTGCTGAAACAAGCAATCAACATAGACAACCACCCACAAACAAACAGTGCAACCCAGGCTACCTAAGTATGATTCTCAATCAGAGACAACTAATGACACCTGCCTCTGATTGAGAACCATACTAGGCCGAAACATAGAAATCCCCAAAACATAGAAAAACAAACAGACTGCCCACCCCAACTCACGCCCTGACCATACTAAATAATGACAAAACAACAGAAATAAAAGGTCAGAACGTGACAGAAGCAACATCTCAAGACATCAGTCAGGAAGTTGACGCTTGGTTGCAAATGAGTCTTCAAATGAACAATGACCCCAAGCATACTTCCAAAGTTGTGGCAAAATGGCTTGACTTCTCTGGGATATGTGGGGCTAGGCGTCCCACCTAACAAACAACCAGCGAAATTGCAGGGCGCAAAATTAAAAACATACAAGTATTATACACCATTATCAAGATAACCTTCTCGTTAATCCAGGCACAGTGTCTGATTTCAAAAAGGCTTTACGGCGAAAACACACCTTGCGATTAGGTTTGGTCCGCGCCATGTCACAGAAAAAACATACAGCCTTTTTCCAAAGAAGGAGAGGTGTCACAAAACTCAGAAATAGCGTTAAATATTAACCACTAGCCAAAGATGATCTTGACTGGATGTGTCACGAACCCCGCTTCCTGAGTCTGTGTTTGCCTGTGTTTCTGTCCTGGAGTGTGTTTCCGGTGTCCTGGAACGCACCCTGTCTGGTTGCCGGGCAGATTAGGTTGTTGGGAGATCGATGTTCACCCGCACCTGTATCCCATCAGTAATCTGCACACCTGTCCTGATCATCACCTCTCCCCTTCAAAAGCTCTGACCTGACATCCATTCCCTGCCGGATCGTTAGCCATGAACAGTATGTTGTGCCAAAGTATCAGCCTCAAGTTGGATAGAATTTGTTTTGTTGTTTTGTACGTCTTGCTTGCCTTCAACTTACCTCCGTTTGTTCTGTCTTCAGTTACCCACCCGGATCATTTACCCATTCCCGCCTGGTCATCGGAGGATTCCGCTTCACCATTGGATCCACCTATTTACTCCCATCAACTCACCGCCGCTGCCCGCTACGCCACCTGGATGTATCTACCCACTCACATTCACTTGTAAATAAATACTCACCTTCTTCCTACTCTCCTTGTCCTGGTCTGCTTCTGGGTTCGATTTTGAAGAAACGTGACAGGATGGCAGTCCTAGGACTCCTTGTTAGACAATAATTGTGTGTTTTGTTCGATAAACTTCATCTTTATGTCCAAAAACCTAATAGGAATTGGTAATAATGACTTACTATCTCATAATAACAACTAACTATCTCACAGTAATGACTTGTAATCTTATTTTAATGAAATTCTATCTCACTATTGCCAGTTTTGTACAACGTGACTCAGACCAAAACATACCGACCTATTTTTTCTCTCCATATCGCCGGATTTCAACCGCAAGCTCTGGACATTTACACCTGGATCTCGCAGCTGGCTAGCTGCTATTCCCTGTGACTATTGGCTTACGTCGATCCGGAGCAAACATAAATTATTCCGGAACTAGCCAGCTGAAGAGTTCCATCAGCCACTCCTGGGCTACAATCACTTATCCGGACCCATTTTATTGCCGAAGCGGAGCCCCACTCAGCCACGCTCAAGGTCCTAAACGATATCTTAACCGCTATTGATAAGAAACAATACTGTGCAGCCATATTCATTGACATGGCCAAGGCCTTCGACTCTGTCAATCACCACATCCTCATCGGCAGACTCGATAGCCTTGGTTTCTCAAATGATTGCCTCGCCTGGTTACCAACTACTTCTCTGATAGAGTTCAGTGTGTCAAATCGGAGGGCCTGTTGTCCGGGCCTCTGGCAGTCTCTATGGGGTTGCCACAGGGTTCAAATATTGGACCGACTCGCTTCTCTATACATCAATGATGTCGCTCTTGCTGCTGGTGAGTCTCTGATCCACCTCTACGCAGACAACACCATTCTGTATACTTCTGTCCCTTCTTTGGACACTGTGTTAACAACCCTCCAGAAGAGCTTCAATGCCTTACAACTCTCCTTCCGTGGCCTCCGATTGCTCTTAAATACAAATAAAACATGCTCCTCAAACAATCAGTCTCCAAGGTGGCATAGGAGTTCCAGACGTCTTTTGTCCTCGTCTTGTCGTGTCCTGTATATATATATATATTTACAACTTTTTCACATACATTTTATTTTTATTTCCATCAACTCATCTTCAAAACACTCTCCTGCAACCCGCCTCACCAATGTATATTTATAAAAAAGTATTATTTACCTCAGATCTGTAATCCTCCAAGAAGCTAGCCAGAAACTCCAGGAGGCTGGCCTGAAACTAGCCAGAAGCTAATCCAGAAGCTAGTTCAGAAGCTAGTTGGCTCCTTTACTGGCAAGTCGTTGGTGTTCAGCTAACCACGGTTTGTGGTCATCGGCTATCCTTTGGCTCGAAAGTCTATCGCCAGTTCTGTACGGCGCAGCGCGGCTCGGAGCGGAGCATACCGGACCAATTTTTCTCTCCATGTCCCTGGATTTCGACTGCTCTCTGGACATTCATGCCCGGATCTCACAGCTAGCTAGCTGCTATCCGTGTGACTATCGGCCTTCGTCGATTCCGGAGCAAACATCAATTGTTCCGGAGCTAGCAAGCTCCGTCAATCACTCCTGAGTTCCATCAATCGCACCTGGGCTGCAGTCGCCTATCCGGACCCGTTTTGCTGCCTTCGCGGAGCCCCACCGGGCCTTCACAACTGGACTGCCGACGTTATCTACCCGAAGGAGTTATTCGGCTGGCTCCTCCGTCGCGACGTTACCTGAACGCCCATCTGCGGCCTGCTAACCGTTAGCTGTCTTACCGGCTGCTATCTGAATAGACAATCGGACAATTTTTTATTTATTTTTTTTAATTATTTTTATTATTATTATGTTTTCTTCTTGGGCCTCTATAACTATATCTATTGTTTTTATTTTTGTTGTTGTTGTGTGATTTGGATTGATCCCCTCTACCACACGGAACCCCACTAATCTACTGACGGAGCGCAGGAGGTGGCTAACAACAGACCTCCATCCTATGCTAGCTTGCTACCGATGCCCTGGCTAGCTGTCTAAATCACCAACCAACCTCTCCACTCACCGGACCCTTTTGATCACTCGACTAAGCATGCCTCTCCTTAATGTCAATATGTCTTGTCCATTTCTGTTCTGGTTAGTGTTTATTGGCTTATTTCACTGTAGAGCCTCTAGTCCTGCTCACTATACCTTATCCAACCTATTAGTTCCACCACCCACACATGCAATGACATCTCCTGGTTTCAACGATGTTTCTAGAGACAATATCTCTCTCTTCATCACTCAATACCTAGGTTTACCTCCACTGTATTCACATCCTACCATACATTTGTCTGTACATTATACCTTGATGCTATTTTATCGCCCCCAGAAACCTCCTTTTACTCTATGTTCCAGACGTTCTAGACGACCAATTCTCATAGCTTTTAGCCGTACCCTTATTCTACTCCTCCTATGTTCCTCTGGCGATGTAGAGGTGAATCCAGGCCCTGCAGTGCCTAGCTCCACTCCTATTCCCCAGGCGCTCTCTTTTGACGACTTCTGTAACCGTAATAGCCTTGGTTTCATGCATGTTAACATTAGAAGCCTCCTCCCTAAGTTTGTTCTATTCACTGCTTTAGCACACTCTGCCAACCCGGATGTTCTAGCTGTGTCTGAATCCTGGCTTAGGAAGACCACCAAAAACTCAGACATTTTAATTCCAAACTACAACATTTTCAGACAAGATAGAACTGCCAAAGGGGGCGGTGTTGCAATCTACTGCAAAGATAGCCTGCAGAGTTCTGTCCTACTATCCAGGTCTGTACCCAAACAATTTGAACTTCTACTTTTAAAAATCCACCTCTCTAAAAACAAGTCTCTCACCGTTGCCGCCTGCTATAGACCACCCTCTGCCCCCAGCTGTGCTCTGGACACCATATGTGAACTGATTGCCCCCCATCTATCTTCAGAGTTCGTGCTGCTAGGCGACCTAAACTGGAACATGCTTAACACCCCAGCCATCCTACAATCTAAACTTGATGCCCTCAATCTCACACAAATAATCAATGAACCTACCAGGTACCTCCCCAAAACCTTAAACACGGGCACCCTCATAGATATCATCCTAACCAACTTCCCCTCTAAATACACCTCTGCTGTCTTCAACCAAGATCTCAGCGATCACTGCCTCATTGCCTGCATCCGTAATGGGTCAGCGGTCAAACGACCTCCACTCATCACTGTAAAACGCTCCCTGAAACACTTCTGCGAGCAGGCCTTTCTAATCGACCTGGCCGGGGTATCCTGGAAGGATATTGATCTCATCCCGTCAGTAGAGGATGCCTGGATATTTTTTTAAAATGCCTTCCTAACCATCTTAAATAAACATGCCCCATTTAAGAAATTTAGAACCAGGAACAGATATAGCCCTTGGTTCTCCCCAGACCTGACTGCCCTTAACCAACACAAAAACATCCTATGGCGTTCTGCATTAGCATCGAACAGCCCCCGTGATATGCAGCTGTTCAGGGAAGCTAGAAATCATTATACACAGGCAGTTAGAAAAGCCAAGGCTAGCTTTTTCAAGCAGAAATTTGCTTCCTGCAACACTAACTCAAAAAAGTTCTGGGACACTGTAAAGTCCATGGAGAATAAGAACACCTCCTCCCAGCTGCCCACTGCACTGAAGATAGGAAACACTGTCACCACTGATAAATCCACCATAATTGAGAATTTCAATAAGCATTTTTCTACGGCTGGCCATGCTTTCCACCTGGCTACTCCTACCCCGGACAACAGCACTGCACCCCCAACAGCAACTCGCCCAAGCCTTCCCCATTTCTCCTTCTCCCAAATCCATTCAGCTGATGTTCTGAAAGAGCTGCAAAATCTGGACCCCTACAAATCAGCCGGGCTAGACAATCTGGACCCTTTCTTTCTAAAATTATCTGCCGAAATTGTTGCCACCCCTATTACTAGCCTGTTCAACCTCTCTTTCGTGTCGTCTGAGATTCCCAAAGATTGGAAAGCAGCTGCGGTCATCCCCCTCTTCAAAGGGGGGACACTCTTGACCCAAACTGCTACAGACCTATATCTATCCTACCGTGCCTTTCTAAGGTCTTCGAAAGCCAAGTCAACAAACAGATTACCGACCATTTCGAATCTCACCATACCTTCTCTGCTATGCAATCCGGTTTCAGAGCTGGTCATGGGTGCACCTCAGCCACGCTCAAGGTCCTAAACGATATCTTAACCGCCATCGATAAGAAACATTACTGTGCAGCCGTATTCATTGATCTGGCCAAGGCTTTCGACTCTGTCAATCACCATATCCTCATCGGCAGACTCGACAGCCTTGGTTTCTCAAATGATTGCCTCGCCTGGTTCACCAACTACTTCTCTGATAGAGTTCAGTGTGTCAAATCGGAGGGTCTGCTGTCCGGACCTCTGGCAGTCTCTATGGGGGTGCCACAGGGTTCAATTCTTGGACCGACTCTCTTCTCTGTATACATCAATGAGGTCGCTCTTGCTGCTGGTGAGTCCCTGATCCACCTCTACGCAGACGACACCATTCTGTATACTTCCGGCCCTTCTTTGGACACTGTGTTAACAACCCTCCAGGCAAGCTTCAATGCCATACAACTCTCCTTCCGTGGCCTCCAATTGCTCTTAAATACAAGTAAAACTAAATGCATGCTCTTCAACCGATCGCTACCAGACACCTAAGTATTTGTAGTTGTCCACGTATTCTAAGTCAGAGCCGTCCAGAGTAGTGATGTTGGACAGGCGGGTAGGTGCAGGTAGCGATCGGTTGAAGAGCATGCATTTAGTTTTACTTGTATTTAAGAGCAATTGGAGGCCACGGAAGGAGAGTTGTATGGCATTGAAGCTTGCCTGGAGGGTTGTTAACACAGTGTCCAAAGAAGGGCCGGAAGTATACAGAATGGTGTCGTCTGCGTAGAGGTGGATCAGGGACTCACCAGCAGCAAGAGCGACCTCATTGATGTATACAGAGAAGAGAGTCGGTCCAAGAATTGAACCCTGTGGCACCCCCATAGAGACTGCCAGAGGTCCGGACAGCAGACCCTCCGATTTGACACACTGAACTCTATCAGAGAAGTAGTTGGTGAACCAGGCGAGGCAATCATTTGAGAAACCAAGGCTGTCGAGTCTGCCGATGAGGATATGGTGATTGACAGAGTCGAAAGCCTTGGCCAGATCAATGAATACGGCTGCACAGTAATGTTTCTTATCGATGGCGGTTAAGATATCGTTTAGGACCTTGAGCGTGGCTGAGGTGCACCCATGACCAGCTCTGAAACCGGATTGCATAGCAGAGAAGGTATGGTGAGATTCGAAATGGTCGGTAATCTGTTTGTTGACTTGGCTTTCGAAGACCTTAGAAAGGCACGGTAGGATAGATATAGGTCTGTAGCAGTTTGGGTCAAGAGTGTCCCCCCCTTTGAAGAGGGGGATGACCGCAGCTGCTTTCCAATCTTTGGGAATCTCAGACGACACGAAAGAGAGGTTGAACAGGCTAGTAATAGGGGTGGCAACAATTTCGGCAGATAATTTTAGAAAGAAAGGGTCCAGATTGTCTAGCCCGGCTGATTTGTAGGGGTCCAGATTTTGCAGCTCTTTCAGAACATCAGCTGAATGGATTTGGGAGAAGGAGAAATGGGGAAGGCTTGGGCGAGTTGCTGTTGGGGGTGCAGTGCTGTTGTCCGGGGTAGGAGTAGCCAGGTGGAAAGCATGGCCAGCCGTAGAAAAATGCTTATTGAAATTCTCAATTATGGTGGATTTATCAGTGGTGACAGTGTTTCCTATCTTCAGTGCAGTGGGCAGCTGGGAGGAGGTGTTCTTATTCTCCATGGACTTTACAGTGTCCCAGAACTTTTTTGAGTTAGTGTTGCAGGAAGCAAATTTCTGCTTGAAAAAGCTAGCCTTGGCTTTTCTAACTGCCTGTGTATAATGATTTCTAGCTTCCCTGAACAGCTGCATATCACGGGGGCTGTTCGATGCTAATGCAGAACGCCATAGGATGTTTTTGTGTTGGTTAAGGGCAGTCAGGTCTGGGGAGAACCAAGGGCTATATCTGTTCCTGGTTCTAAATTTCTTAAATGGGGCATGTTTATTTAAGATGGTTAGGAAGGCATTTTAAAAAAATATCCAGGCATCCTCTACTGACGGGATGAGATCAATATCCTTCCAGGATACCCCGGCCAGGTCGATTAGAAAGGCCTGCTCGCAGAAGTGTTTCAGGGAGCGTTTTACAGTGATGAGTGGAGGTCGTTTGACCGCTGACCCATTACGGATGCAGGCAATGAGGCAGTGATCGCTGAGATCTTGGTTGAAGACAGCAGAGGTGTATTTAGAGGGGAAGTTGGTTAGGATGATATCTATGAGGGTGCCCGTGTTTAAGGTTTTGGGGAGGTACCTGGTAGGTTCATTGATTATTTGTGTGAGATTGAGGGCATCAAGTTTAGATTGTAGGATGGCTGGGGTGTTAAGCATGTTCCAGTTTAGGTCGCCTAGCAGCACGAACTCTGAAGATAGATGGGGGGCAATCAGTTCACATATGGTGTCCAGAGCACAGCTGGGGGCAGAGGGTGGTCTATAGCAGGCGGCAACGGTGAGAGACTTGTTTTTAGAGAGGTGGATTTTTAAAAGTAGAAGTTCAAATTGTTTGGGTACAGACCTGGATAGTAGGACAGAACTCTGCAGGCTATCTTTGCAGTAGATTGCAACACCGCCCCCTTTGGCAGTTCTATCTTGTCTGAAAATGTTGTAGTTTGGAATTAAAATGTCTGAGTTTTTGGTGGTCTTCCTAAGCCAGGATTCAGACACAGCTAGAACATCCGGGTTGGCAGAGTGTGCTAAAGCAGTGAATAGAACAAACTTAGGGAGGAGGCTTCTAATGTTAACATGCATGAAACCAAGGCTATTACGGTTACAGAAGTCGTCAAAAGAGAGCGCCTGGGGAATAGGAGTGGAGCTAGGCACTGCAGGGCCTGGATTCACCTCTACATCGCCAGAGGAACATAGGAGGAGTAGAATAAGGGTACGGCTAAAAGCTATGAGAATTGGTCGTCTAGAACGTCTGGAACATAGAGTAAAAGGAGGTTTCTGGGGGCGATAAAATAGCATCAAGGTATAATGTACAGACAAATGTATGGTAGGATGTGAATACAGTGGAGGTAAACCTAGGTATTGAGTGATGAAGAGAGAGATATTGTCTCTAGAAACATCGTTGAAACCAGGAGATGTCATTGCATGTGTGGGTGGTGGAACTAATAGGTTGGATAAGGTATAGTGAGCAGGACTAGAGGCTCTACAGTGAAATAAGCCAATAAACACTAACCAGAACAGAAATGGACAAGACATATTGACATTAAGGAGAGGCATGCTTAGTCGAGTGATCAAAAGGGTCCGGTGAGTGGAGAGGTTGGTTGGTGATTTAGACAGCTAGCCAGGGCATCGGTAGCAAGCTAGCATAGGATGGAGGTCTGTTGTTAGCCACCTCCTGCGCTCCGTCAGTAGATTAGTGGGGTTCCGTGTGGTAGAGGGGATCAATCCAAATCACACAACAACAACAAAAATAAAAACAATAGATATAGTTATAGAGGCCCAAGAAGAAAACATAATAATAATAATAAAAAATAAAATAAAAAAATTGTCCGATTGTCTATTCAGATAGCAGCCGGTAAGACAGCTAACGGTTAGCAGGCCGCAGATGGGCGTTCAGGTAACGTCGCGACGGAGGAGCCAGCCGAATAACTCCTTCGGGTAGATAACGTCGGCAGTCCAGTTGTGAAGGCCCGGTGGGGCTCCGCGAAGGCAGCAAAACGGGTCCGGATAGGCGACTGCAGCCCAGGTGCGATTGATGGAACTCAGGAGTGATTGACGGAGCTTGCTAGCTCCGGAACAATTGATGTTTGCTCCGGAATCGACGAAGGCCGATAGTCACACGGATAGCAGCTAGCTAGCTGTGAGATCCGGGCATGAATGTCCAGAGAGCAGTCGAAATCCAGGGACATGGAGAGAAAAATTGGTCCGGTATGCTCCGCTCCGAGCCGCGCTGCGCCGTACAGAACTGGCGATAGACTTTCGAGCCAAAGGATAGCCGATGACCACAAACCGTGGTTAGCTGAACACCAACGACTTGCCAGTAAAGGAGCCAACTAGCTTCTGAACTAGCTTCTGGATTAGCTCTGGCTAGTTTCAGGCCAGCCTCCTGGAGTTTCTGGCTAGCTTCTTGGAGGATTACAGATCTGAGGTAAATAATACTTTTTTATAAATATACATTGGTGAGGTGGGTTGCAGGAGAGTGTTTTGAAGATGAGTTGATGGAAAATAAAAATAAAATGTATGTGAAAAAGTTGTAAATATATATATATATATACAGGACACGACAAGACGAGGACAAAAGACGTCTGAACTGCTATGCCACCTTGGAGACTGATTGTTTGAGGAGCATGTTTTATTGTATTTAAGAGCAATCGGAGGCCACGGAAGGAGAGTTGTAAGGCATTGAAGCTCTTCTGGAGGGTTGTTTAACACAGTGTCCAAAGAAGGGACAGAAGTATACAGAATGGTGTTGTCTGCGTAGAGGTGGATCAGAGACTCACCAGCAGCAAGAGCGACATCATTGATGTATAGAGGAAGCGAGTCGGTCCAATATTTGAACCCTGTGGCAACCCATAGAGACTGCCAGAGGCCCCGGACAACAGGCCCTCCGATTTGACACACTGAACTCTATCAGAGAAGTAGTTGGTAACCAGGCGAGGCAATCATTTGAGAAACCAAGGCTATCGAGTCTGCGATGAGGATGTGGTGATTGACAGAGTCGAAGGCCTTGGCCATGTCAATGAATATGGCTGCACAGTATTGTTTCTTATCAATAGCGGTTAAGATATCGTTTAGGACCTTGAGCGTGGCTGAGTGGGGCTCCGCTTCGGCAATAAAATGGGTCCGGATAAGTGATTGTAGCCCAGGAGTGGCTGATGGAACTCTTCAGCTGGCTAGTTCCGGAATAATTTATGTTTGCTCCGGGATCGACGTAAGCCAATAGTCACAGGGAATAGCAGCTAGCCAGCTGCGAGATCCAGGTGTAAATGTCCAGAGCTTGCGGTTGAAATCCGGCGATATGGAGAGAAAAATAGGTCCGGTATGTTTTGGTCTGAGTCACGTTGTACAAAACTGGCAATAGTGAGATAGAATTTCATTAAAATAAGATTACAAGTCATTACTGTGAGATAGTTAGTTGTTATTATGAGATAGTAAGTCATTATTACCAATTTCCTATTAGGTTTTTGGACATAAAGATGAAGTTTATCGAACAAAACACACAATTATTGTCTAACAAGGAGTCCTAGGACTGCCATCCTGTCACGTTTCTTCAAAATCGAACCCAGAAGCAGACCAGGACAAGGAGAGTAGGAAGAAGGTGAGTATTTATTTACAAGTGAATGTGAGTGGGTAGATACATCCAGGTGGCGTAGCGGGCAGCGGCGGTGAGTTGATGGGAGTAAATAGGTGGATCCAATGGTGAAGCGGAATCCTCCGATGACCAGGCGGGAATGGGGTAAATGATCCGGGTGGGTAACTGAAGACAGAACAAACGGAGGTAAGTTGAAGGCAAGCAAGACGTACAAAACAACAAAACAAATTCTATCCAACTTGAGGCTGATACTTTGGCACAACATACTGTTCATGGCTAACGATCCGGCAGGGAATGGATGTCAGGTCAGAGCTTTTGAAGGGGAGAGGTGATGATCAGGACAGGTGTGCAGATTACTGATGGGATACAGGTGCGGGTGAACATCGATCTCCCAACAACCTAATCTGCCCGGCAACCAGACAGGGTGCGTTCCAGGACACCGGAAACACACTCCAGGACAGAAACACAGGCAAACACAGACTCAGGAAGCGGGGTTCGTGACACATCCAGTCAAGATCATCTTTGGCTAGTGGTTAATATTTAACGCTATTTCTGAGTTTTGTGACACCTCTCCTTCTTTGGAAAAAGGCTGTATGTTTTTCTGTGACATGGCGCGGACCAAACCTAATCGCAAGGTGTGTTTTCGCCGTAAAGCCTTTTTGAAATCAGACACTGTGCCTGGATTAACGAGAAGGTTATCTTGATAATGGTGTATAATACTTGTATGTTTTTAATTTTGCGCCCTGCAATTTCGCTGGTTGTTTGTTAGGTGGGACGCCTAGCCCCACATATCCCAGAGAAGTCAAGCCATTTTGCCACAACTTTGGAAGTATGCTTGGGGTCATTGTTCATTTGGAAGACTCATTTGCAACCAAGCGTCAACTTCCTGACTGATGTCTTGAGATGTTGCTTCTGTCACGTTCTGACCTTTTATTTCTGTTGTTTTGTCATTATTTAGTATGGTCAGGGCGTGAGTTGGGGTGGGCAGTCTGTTTGTTTTTCTATGTTTTGGGGATTTCTATGTTTCGGCCTAGTATGGTTCTCAATCAGAGGCAGGTGTCATTAGTTGTCTCTGATTGAGAATCATACTTAGGTAGCCTGGGTTGCACTGTTTGTTTGTGGGTGGTTGTCTATGTTGATTGCTTGTTTCAGCACAGTTCTCATTAGCTTCACGGTTGTTATTTCGTTTATTGTTTTTGTATAGTGTTTCAGTGTTCAGTGTTTTCTTTATTAAAATTCATGATGAGCACATACCACGCCGCATTTTGGTCCTCTGATCCTTTTCGCCTCTCCTCTTCAGATGAAGAGAGGACGACCGTGACAGGGGGGGGGGAAATGATTTTTTAACTAAATATGTCAAATGCACATATTCTTCTAAGTTAAAATGTATCTATTTTCGTATAAATATATGTTAATATTATCTAACGTCTGTAGGGTATCCATCCTTTTACGCAGTTGCTCAGAGGGGATAAATGATTTGGACAGCCTTCGTTAGCGGGGGATTTAGAGGAGCAAACGCATGCAGGCCAGTCCCCGTCACACTACGGTAGACGTAAGTCCAATAATCACATACACAATAAGATTTATACATTACAAAACAAAAAGTGTGCACCTGATATTAAAAGCTAGTTTGTGTTTACAGGCTGACACCAAGAAGGATAACGGCCTCCTTATGGACCCTGAACGACGTCGGAGGTGCAGATGACACAGATGCTATTCTCCCGTTCTGTGCGAACGCTTTTTCAAACACACCGAGAACAAATTATCCAAATGGCTGAGCCAACAGACATAATTGAGACAGTTGAAACCCTCTTATCACAGATACTGCCCGAACTCCAAGCTATAATTAACCATATGAACGAGGCGGGGGTAACAGACATAATACCGATAGATGAAAGCATATCATCACAGGTTCCATCCGAACTCCTAGAAATTATTAATCGTATTAACGAGTCAGGGACGACCAATGAACCTGTTATCACAGATTCCCGAAGCCCTCATATCTGTAATTAATCAGATGAATGAGAGCCTAAGATCTCTCTGCACCGCCACACCCACAAAACCAGCCATTAACGCCCAGGTCAGAAGAGTCTGAAACGCAATAGAATGTTTTTGAGGAATTGGGAAAATTGTCTAATAAATCAGGAGGGAGATGGTATTAATAGAAGTGTACGGGTTGTGTACCGAAATAATTTCAACAATACAGAGATTCGACAGTTTTTCAATTTCACATGAGTGAATCAGAATCTTGACTATGCTGTGTTTTATGTAATGATATTTGATACTCTGAACGCAGTGTTAAACAGGGGCAAGAGATTATGGCGAACCTCGTGATGTCTTATAGTTGGACATTTGTCGAGATAGCCTGCATAACACGTTATCTCTTATTTTACCCAATGGCGAAGTAGATCTTGAACAATGTATCGCCCTGCTAGAACGACTCGTTCAGTCAAATGTATCCGTCATAGCCGAAAGGACCCTCGAGCTTGTAGTGCAAATCATATGTCAACCCAGGGTGGTGGGGGTCCAGAGAAGGAAGCTAGATAGCCTAATGCAATCAGAAATCATAAGCAATAAATGGGCCTACCTCATAAACGTTCCACAATCCTGGTAATAAGCTATGCTTTGCAATAGGCTAACCCACTTATTCACTTTAGCAGCGCTTAAGCGGCTACCTGTTTTCTTCGGCTATAGCTCTCTGTAAACGCTCTTACCCCATAAGACCCGGGGTTAGAGGGGTTATAATGTTTTTCAACATCTGCTCCGCCATCCTTCTTGCCTCTCTGAGGTACAATAACATTAATGAGCCACTTTCAAATAACGACAACATTTCATTTAACATTTTGATTATTTTTTTTGCAAACATCAAGATTTACGCATACAGACAATTCAGGATTCGTTGCAGGTTACTTGTCCCCATTTTCTCAATGATCCAGCATGCAACACCCCTGTATACTGTATTTGGTTTAGATTTACAGGCTTGTGGTCCGCTGAATTTTTAAAACACACACATTCGCTATATAAGTATATAAACAACAAATATGATACATGTTACAATTAAATGGTGTTTCAAACAAATAAGTAAAATCTTAGACAAAGTTGTTTCTAGTTCTTCAGAATCATCCACAAGACGGGATACCAGTTGTGTCCATTGTAGACTCTCGCCCGTATGTCGTACATGATTCATGATTTGTTCCATTTTTAGCACACGCTCTACATTAGCCCCGGTATTGTGTGTTGTGTAGAACGATACATTGTTCACTTTATTTTCAATAATTTGATGCATAACATTTGTAAGTTCTCTCAAAGAAAAAATGTATTTATTCTCTCTAACATCGTATGCATGTAGTTGCCCCATTGCTTTACATCTAAATAACAAATATGTATTGTCACACACGGTCTCTTGGGGTTTATTGAGCCAGAAAGTCATCACATCAGCCACCACAGCTTCCCTGTATTTGTTGTCGTCCACCAGGGTGTGTTGTATTTCTTTGAGTTTCTCGTGGATGTAGATCTCCTTCAGTTCATGTAGGAAAGCCTTGGTTACCCCTTGTAAACCATGGGAATAGACTGCACAAGACCCATGGACTCCAGGGCTCTGACCAGAGAAGGTATAAACCTGCAGGACCACAGTCTTTTCACCAGCTCCTCAAAATGTTTGAAGAAGTAGTATCTTGGGTGCTCGTATATTCACGGATGACGGCGCTGGCTGGGGTGATTGATCTCACAACCGATGCATTTTTCTCTTATATACTCTCCAATCACCACGTCTAAAAGTGTGACTACAGAGGCCTTGAAGTTGTCCACAAAAATAGTACTGACCACCCCATCAAACACATCCTCAGGCTGTGTACATGTAGGGGGTGTCGTGGGTCTTGTCTGGAGGGAGTAGAATGGTGGGCTGCGAGGCATAGAGTCCTTAGGGTCTGGCCCCCATGATGTATCGGAGTCCTGGTATGTTGTAGGAATAAGCATGGCATATGCTGAAATTAAGAACTGGATACCAGGGCGTGGTTAACGCAGCCGCGTACTTAGTTTTCTTCGGGGGCTGACCCTTCTGTGGATGTACCTTCTTGGGGTTCCTTTGAATCATAATCCTCAGGATTTGTTTACATTATGCACTTCCTTAGATGAACAATGCTCTCCCGCTGTTGGCTCTGTACAAAAAGAGCATCCATCAACTCTAACATTAGATCCCAACTTTTAAAAGGAATAAGCATGTGCAACCTAAAATCCCCAGTCAGGCCACCATCACGAATGTTTGGTTGTGGGTTTCCTCGTTGCTGATATAAAACTCCACGCATCCACATGGAAGTCCATTCTTTCTTTGTATTTTCACCCTGTGAAATACTCTTCCTGAGGAGTCAGGGGTACCGTCCCAACGGGTCTCGTAGCCCGTGAACAAGCTATACCACTTTGTGATAACTCTCAGTTCGGGACAAACAACCTTGCGAAAAAACGGCCAGTCTTCAAGCCCGTAGTCCACTCCTAAAGTCTGGTCTATATATTCTTCTCCTTCGGCTACCGTATAGAGCTTTACTCTACAGGCCAGGTAATCAAACTGATACCCCCATTGCTGTCCATTAGACATCATCACTTGATCTTTCAGCGCAGTTGCGGGCGGTATCTGGGTTTTATACACACTTAGAAATCACTTTTTTGGCGCATCGTATATTGTGGCTTTATACTTGGCCCTTTCTCTATATTTCAGCCACGGTCCTGCTTCCATTGTTACAGTCATTATTGCTTTGCCACTGATCACAAAATGCAATATAGATATAAAATAACACACCCTCTAACACGTGACAACAGGAACAGGATGTCCTGGCCGGATGCCCATATTTGGGCATGGACGCGTCATCCGGACATAGGGTCATAAATCTCAATTTTGACCCGTGGCGTCTACTTTATTTTCTCTTACGTATACTAACTTACTACATAATTTACCATGATAAAATAATATTCATAGAAAAAAAGATTCCAGTGTATTAGAATACACCTCGTTGAAAATGACAAATGACTCCTAAATATACAGATGACAAGCATACCCAAACTAGTATGCTATATAATTATCTGTCATCTCCCATCTTGAAATAATGCGCTATGGAGAAACAAATGCAGTATCCATGTGCAAAAACCCTCCAAACGTCGACATTTCTAACTCTCATTGTGACCGTTTAGTGCACTGCTCATGCGTCAGTACGGCGAATGGAGAC
Organism: Oncorhynchus kisutch; assembly: GCF_002021735.2. Classification (NCBI taxonomy): domain Eukaryota; kingdom Metazoa; phylum Chordata; class Actinopteri; order Salmoniformes; family Salmonidae; genus Oncorhynchus; species Oncorhynchus kisutch. The sequence goes on from NC_034192.2 coordinate 42,157,594, forward strand.
TGACATCTTGAGGTAATCCCTTCTTTGCCTTGCCTGTTGTCATAGCTCTGGGCTGTGAATCTAAGCAGATACCCTTGCAGGTCTCATCTGAGAGTTATTCAACAGAGAGCGTGAAGGAAGGCTCCACCGGCCATCATCCTGAATAATCGTCAGGCTGACACTTCTCTGGGAAGTTTATAGTCTAATTGTCCATGGGGAAAATGAATAAATAATTAATTAAACCTTGGTTCTTGATTCTAAACACATAATTCAGCTCTTGTAAGCTTAAAACAAATTCACATTTCACAATTTGTTTCCCCTCTGTTTTAAATTGCTTCAAAACCTAGATGATGAAAATACAGTACAGGGAAGCTTTTAGACAAATGAGTGAAATTGCTAGCTCGCTAATTGGAACAGATCACAATGTCTGCTGCAATGTCAGTTAGTTGATACTGCTCTGAGCTCTGGGTTTTGTTTGTACTGCTGCTTGCGTCAACCTGAGATGTAAAACACGTGAGGGCGTGAGCATTATTAATTAGTTAAAGGTAATTTACTGTAGCAAGGTTAAAATGTTTACCAACCCAACCCGCTCATTTCTGAAGTTGAAAGGAGCCTGGACCACATGCTATTTTAAGATGCCATGAGCATGCCAACTCCTCTTAATCTCACCCTGAACCAGGCACTAAGAGTCCAATAAAAAGAGAGTCAAATTTAAGATGTAATTACCTGCATTTAAGCCTCTGGTTGGAACAGGTCATATTCACCCCATCAATTTCACATGGTTATAGAATATAGTTGTATTCTGCTGATAGGCAAAATTATTCTCATCGTCGTCTGAAGCTACTGTATGGCCATAATTTGAAGGGAAATGGCAGCAGTGCACAGTTTACCTCGAAGGGTAAAATTTAGACAATTTACCATTATGTCCGCACAGAGCTGGCATGAGGTATTACAATTTCAGCCCTTGTGGGATTGTGTTAGCTTCCAAAGGGCACTGGCCTTAGTGCCAAGGATAAAGCTGAAAAACCTAAGCTGCTTTTGAGGACTACAGTATTATGTTTGAAACATCTCAAGCTACTATATGTCCCCAGTCAAAAGTCCTCATTTGGAACAGCAGGGCTTGTTCTGATCCAGTGTTCAGATAACACTCACAGTCTATTTTGTTTCTGTAAAACAAAAAAGTTCATCCTTATTTATGAAAGACACAGTCAGGCCAAGCACAGTAATATAAAACACTAGCAATAAAAACAAAGAAGTAGAAAAAAAACAAGACGTTATAAACACAAATAATCCCACTGACAAGACATTAAATATAACATAAACATTAGAAATCATTTGGAGGAAAATACGATGACCTCAATAAAGCTGTCCAAAGAGACGTTTTTCATTTAGACCTTGTTGACACCATAATCCAGTGTGGAATGTTTCTGCAGACAGCTGGGCAGTGTGATACATAAAGTGAATAGATAATAAATCGTATTTTCCATACAGATGTAGGCTATTCCTTTTATCACTCTTTTGTTGTACCACAGGAAATGCAGATGAGCTTTGTGATTTACATAAATGCACTGAAAACAGGATTATTTTGCTGTGACAATACTGGCTGAATTAAAATTCCACATCTGTAGGTAACATAGAAGACAATCCCCAGGGAAGGCAGAAGCTTCATAGGCTTCATAGGCCTCAGCACAGGTTGGTAACGTTTTTGATACGGCTTAGGTTTAGTGATTCCATAATATTTTTATATTGAAGTGTTTGATCTAGCAGATACGAGACCGAATTCGAAGACATTTTTATATGGACAACTGAAGAATTGAATTTGTGGTAAAAGCCTAACCATACACCTAAGTGCAGGGCTATTGTCCTGGGGTCCAAAAAAAGGATTTCAGAAAAGTTTAACTTCGAGGTGCGTTTCTGCGATTTTACATCAAAGGCGACAATATTAGAGAGGAGATTGGACTTGCCATTTTGAATCTCTCTATGGATTGTGACAACGTATTTCATAAGAAAAGATAGGATCCTCCACATCAAAGGTAGAAGAACTACGATTCGCTTATATTACCATCTCTGAAAATCGTAAAAACACTGGTGGCCTAAATTGGGGATGGACACTTTGATTGAGTTCAACTCGAAAGATAAATGCCATTTCAACGAGACATCACAATGTTCCAATGTCCCAAATAGGCTGTTGTGTATTTTCTGCATTGTGAAGTCTTATGTTTGGTCAGTGGCTTCTATGGCACTCTGCCCTAGAAAGTGTGAAGAGTTTGTCTTGGATGCTGTCCATCGCAGTGAAGTCAGACGTATCCACCCAGACAATTATTCTCCCTGAGGAAAGTCTCAGAGAAACTCTTGAGCCTCCAATTTCACCCCACCTCTGAGACAAACCCTGCTGACCCCAGCATTTAAAATAAAAATAATCTGTTTACTGTCATGATGTTACTGTGTCTTCCAGTTATCGGTGAAAAAGGTTTTGAACTCCACGTGAGCTTGGCTTTGCAGGTCTGATGCAATGTGATGGTTAAGACTCCATCACTGGGAACAGCTCAGTTTCTGTCTGGTTTCTAGTGAGGTATCTTCAACTTAGATACATGTGTGCATGGGGTTGCCTGCATTGTGCATGAAGTTGCCATGTAAGCACCCTTTTGGTTCAAGGTAGAACCCTTTTTGGTTCCATGTCAAACCCTCTGTTGAATGGGTTTTGCATGGAACCCAAGAGTGTTCTACCTGGAACAAAAAGGGTTCTACATGGAACCAAAAAGGGTTCTTCAAAGGGTTCTCCTAATGGGACAGCCGATGAACCCTTTTAGGTCCTAGGTAGGAAAACAAGGTGCTAAGTGGGCACACACACACACTTTCCCCACCATGGCTAAACAGTGGGTGCAGCCGAGAAGATGACAGCTGGTAATTTATACACTACAAAGTAAGAACCCCCCCATGCATTAGAAAGGCCTTTGCATAACATGGGGAATAATAATGCATGAGGAAGGTAACATAATCGGAATGCAAAAAGACATGGTTCCATTCTTTATTTACCAAACACTGCTATCACTGGCTTTATTACAGTATTAAGCAGGAAAGAGGACTAAGCCTTTTTTTTTAAAGACTGGCATCGGAAGACAAATGCTTGGCAGTCATTGTTGAACTTTGCTTGTCCTCAAAGTTCTTCAAATATTCAGTAGACACTCCTTTGGTGCAAGTCGACTAAGCCTAAAAGGATATTTAAGGGTTGACCTCTAATTCCTAGCTTGTGCAAAGTGCTAGATCGATTTCATGCCAAGATAAATAAACATTTGCTTCAGATTAGCTCCCTGCCGATACTATCGGCGGTGAACATAAGCTGTGTGTTCAGGAGAACCTCACATAATTCAGAGGGACGTTTTGTTGCGATTTTCCAGGAGCTGATTTGGAAATGGCTGGAAACTTTCCCTTCAGAAAAGAAGCCGCCCTATGTCATCAGGCAAGGGTGGTTTCCTAAATGTGTAAACCTTCACTATAAGAGAGTAAACTGACTTCTTTCTGGCCGACCACTTCCAGTTTATCGGACTAGGCCAGTAGTGCTGCGACATGAATGGCACATTTAGTGGACTGCTGACTAGCGCTGTGTGGTGCTTTACATGTGGTCATTGACCCTCCTTTCAAACAGGTCTAAAAGAAAACAGTAGGCAAGCCAAGATGAAGACATGAAAAGAAAGTAACGTACTGTTGGTCTCTGTTGTTCAGTACAAGGTCATTGGCATTATTCTCTTTGTAGAGTAGCAAGGTTTAGGACTGCATAAGACTGGTCATGGATTATGACTCCCTGTTTTTAGTGGAACTTCTTGTTTTTCGTGTGTTTTCTCAGAATTGATTTCAAGACCGTTGCACTACCCTGGAAAGTTGAAATGTTGAATGAACTTTCCAAACTTGCTTGAACGAGCATCATTTGTCCATATTATGATTCACTCTTTTACTGATGTTCTCTGGAAAAAACTATCAATCATTGACAAATGTTATGTTTTTCCAAATGATGACAAAGTCGAAACTCTACCTTGAAATCATAATTTAGCAGAGAGAAAAAACGTTCCTGATTGGACTGTTATTTTTCCACCTGAACTAGCACACACAGTACCGCACACTAAGCCTTGGGGCCTTCACATTGAGTAATGCTACAGGACACAGGGTTCCTTGTCTCATTACTAAATCATGGTCTATAGAAAACATCCTATTCAGTCTCAGTTTAAACAGTAGAGGTTCAGTAGGTTTCCTTTCGGAAAGAATAACAAATGACATTAAGTCCCATTAAGTCCTGTCTGGTGTGTCACAGAGAACCCCAGTGTTTTGCTAACATGCGGGTGTAATACTAACACAGAGCGAAGGTATGCCACCCCCCTCTCAGTTATGCTGTCAGTGGGTGATGAAAATAAGGAAATGGCGCTGAAGTGGCAGGAAATGGCTTTGAAGTGGCAGGAAGGACAAATGTGGCCACTCATGAGTGTCAAGGCCAAGCTGGGAACAGCTCATGGAACTGTACAGTAACGTTACACTGGGATCCTGTAACCTCTGTCTATCACAGTTAACCAACTATATGATTCCCCATTCATGTGTGTTTGAATCAACTCTTTCAGAGGGAATGTATGTCTAGTGATGGTCCAATCTATTTGGCCTTTCAGACAACTCCTTTCTGTTAATTCATAGCCAAGCCAAACATACAGTATGTACGGCCTGACAACAATAGAACAGTAGGTTAATCTAAATGCAGTATGTATGGCATGACAACAATAAAACAGTGGGTTACTCTACATGCAGTATGGTGTGCTTATTTACGTCTTATGGGGTATTCACAGTCTTATGGGGTATTCACAGTTGGTTGATGCATAAAGGAATTCTTTACAAATACTGCTACCTTCTTGTGAGATGAGAGTCAGAGCAGCCTTGTTCTTGTATCTACAGGAAGGCACAATGGGTCAAGGCTTCCTTTCAAGTTGTGCCAGAACTTTATTGTGCTAAGTGCCGTGGAGCATGATGGGTTAGGGAGTGAATGGACTTGGATTCCTGGAAGTTGGTTTTCACGGTTTGCGGACCACGGAACACTAATTTATCAGAAAGAGGAAGCGAAACTCACTCAACTACCCACTATGAAACTATAAATCCTTGCCACTCCCACACAACTGCTTCAGACAGACAGAAAATAATAAACTCCCAATACAAATGTTTGCCAGTAACCTACCTCTTTCAGGATGCATAACTTTGAGCTCATGTCCTCCTTGATCATTCTTGATTTGAGATTGATGTGAATTAATCATTATAATTATAAAACAATTAGGATTCTAATAAGTCAACACACGTCTCATCTCATTAACATAATTTCCCTGGGTATCAGCCAAAAGATACTTAATATTTGATAGATCTACACAACAAACTGGAGATGTTCCTCCTCTCAGAGACAAAGAAACATTACATTGAGCCCCATACCTTTCAAAACAACAGAACGAGTAGCCTATATATATATTTTCCTTCTGAGTGAGTTTTTACAGGAGAAAAACATGGACAGTGTCTGCTGGTATAATTCTTCAAGTGTCATAGGGAGTCTGGCTGTGTTTGGGTGTGTATCTGTCAGTGTCAGTGGGTGTCTTGGGAACTCCATAGGGATTTCCCAGTGAATGATTAGTGCCAATGCTTCTGGGGCCCTTGGGAACTCATCTGACCTCCATGGCTCAGCGCCATATGGAGCAGGAGTCTGTGACCTGTGAGCCACTCGCCTCTCTGTCCCACACACAGACTGACGTGCTCCACCGATGAGTGGTGACAAGCACCTGCATGGAGCCTCCCTGAATCCAAAAGTACAGCAAGATACCATAGTGATAACATCCATCATACTGCTCACATGTGCATCTTTTCTTTTCAATCAGTATAAATAATAACGAAGCGTACACCAGGTCCCCGCCCTTGTTTTGGTAAAAAGTTGAAGGGGTGGCTGGAGAAATTTAACCACTCTCAAATTCATAGACAGAGTTATGGGTGCAAGGATGCATATCATTCTAACTATGTTTTAAGGCTATATAGTGTTCTTCTTTTTGATGGTGTACAATCGTTAAATGAATCTCATGAGGCATTTACAAGAATCAATGGGTAGCTACATATGATTAATTTATAAGTACAGAAATGCATGTATGTAGCAACTGCTGATTGCCCCTTTAAAGTATTTGTTATTTCTCTGTGCATGTTTGGACATGCCAAACTATCGCCAAACTATTTGCCATAGAATGCCTAAAAAACATTTTTAAAAACACTTCCATGACATAATAATTATTATCCTCTTTGACTGTGCATTTTCTGCAGTTTTCTAGGGATCTGTACTCCCGAAGTTGTTGACTGATTTTGTGCTTGACCCGCCCTAGCAGTTCTCAGCTGTTAGCAGCCAATGGCTAGCAGTTTCTTACTGCCGATAAAAATGGATGATTGCCATAATTTTTAATGTAACAAATCAAACATTAAACCTGGTAAACAATTCATGGTAATTCATGGTAAACTCGTAAGCAATTAATTTAGATAATCGTAGGATTTGCTGTGATTAATCGTGATTCATAGCAAATTCAGAATTTGCTTAAATTAAACTGCAATTTAAAAAAAATCATACAAAAAACATTACAACAATATTGACGTCTTGATTTTGTCTAAAGTAAAGATTGTGATTGGATGTTAATTATTTGACTAGGCTACCTGTATTTGACATTGTGTTGTTATTTCGCTGAACACTAGATGTGTCACGCCCTGGTCTAAGTATTTTGTGTTTTTCTTCATGTATTGGGTCAGGCCAGGGTGTGGCATGGAGTTTTTGTATTGTGGTGTGTTTTGTCTTGGGGTTTTGGTGTGTATGTATTTGGGATTGTAGCTAGTGGGGTTTTCTAGCAAAGTCTATGGCTGTCTGGAGTGATTCTCAATCAGAGGCAGGTGCTTATCGTTGTCTCTGATTGGGAACCATATTTAGGCAGCCATATTCTTTGAGTTTGTCGTGGGTGATTGTCCTATTTGTCTTGATGTCCTTGTTTATGTTAGTTGACACAAGTATAGGCTGTTTTCGTTTTGTTTATTGTTTTTGTAGTGTTCGTGTTTAGTTCGTGTTTTACGTTTGTTTAAATAAACATGGATCGCAATCGACACGCTGCAGTTTGGTCCGACTCTCATTCATCACCACTAGAAAACCGTAACAGAATCACCCACCACCAACGGACCAAGCAGCGTGTTAACAGGCAGGAGCCACAGGAGAGGCAACAGAGGCAGCAGCAGCAGGAGCAGCAGCAGCTGCAGTGGGAGAGGCTGCACCACCTGGAGAAATGGACATGGGAGGAAGAACTGGACGGTAAAGGACCCTGGGCTCAGCCTGGAGAATATCGCCGCCCCAAGGAAGAACTGGAGGCGACGAAAGCTGAGAGGCGCAGATATGAGGAGGCAGCACGGCGTAGCGGATGGCAGCCTGAGAATCAGCCCCAAAAATGTATTGGGGGGGGGGGCTCAGGGAGAGTGTGGCAGAGTCAGGAGTCAGACCTGAGCCAACTCTCCCTGTTTATCGTGAGGAGCCAAGGAGGAGACCAGAACCAGAGCCGGTGTTGGAGGTGAGCGAAACAGAGACTGTGAAGGAGTAAATGGGGAAATTGGTGGAGAGAGAAATGAGGGAGTTGCTGTGTTGGTGCTTTTTGCATGGAATTCGCCCGACGGAACGTGTTGGGGATTTGATGGCACCTGGGTTAGCGCTCCATACTCGTCCTGAGGTGCGTGTTAGTCGGCTGGTGAAGTTGGTGCCAGCCTCACGCACCAGGCCTCCTGTACACATCCCTAGCCTTGCACGTCCTGTGCCAACACTGCTCTCAAGATCTCCAGTACGCCTTCACGGTCTAGCCCATCCTGTGCCACCTCCACACTCCAGTCCTCCGGTAGCAGCTCCCCGCACCAGGCTTCCTGTGCGTGTCCTCGGTCCAGTAACACCAGTACCAGCACCACGCACCAGGCCTTCAGTGCGCCTCGCCTGTTCAGCGCAGCCAGCGCTTTTCTCCTCTCCTGCGCTGCTGGAGTCTCCCGCCTGTTTAACGCAGCTAGAGCCTTTCTCCTCTCCTGCGCTGCCGGAGTCTCCCGCCTGTTCAGCGCAGCTAGCGCTTTTCTCCTCTCCTGCGCTGCTGGAGTCTCCCGCCTGTTTAGCACAGCCAGAGCCTTTCTCCTCTACAGCGCTGCCGGAGTCTCCCGCCTGTTTAGCGCAGCTAGAGCTGCCAGCCTGCAGGGAGCAGCTAGAGCTGCCAGCCTGCAGGGAGCAGCTGGAGCTGCCAGCCTGCAGGGAGCAGCTGGAGCTGCCAGCCTGCAGGGAGCAGCTGGAGCTGCCAGCCTGCAGGGAGCAGCTGGAGCTGCCAGCCTGCAGGGAGCAGCTGGAGCTGCCAGCCTGCAGGGAGCAGCCAGAGATGTCAGTCTGCATGGAGCAGCCAGAGATGTCAGTCTACATGATGCAGCCAGAACTGCCAGTCTGCATGAAGCTGTCAGTCTGCAAGGAGCTGCCAGTTTGCAAGGAGCTGCCAGTCTGCATGGAACAGCCAGAGCTGCCAGTCTGCATGAAGCAGCCAGTCTACATGGAGCAGCCAGAGCTGCCAGTCTGCAAGGATCCACCAGTCTGCCAGGATCCGCCAGAAGTGCCAGTCGGCCAGGATCCGCCAGAGGAGCCAGTCAGCCAGGATCCACCAGTCAACCAGACCTTTCCAGATCTGCCAGTCAACCAGACCTTTCCAGATCTGCCAGTCAACCAGACCCTTCCAGATCTGCCAGTCAACCAGACCCTTCCAGATCTGCCAGTCAACCAGACCCTTCCAGATCTGCCAGTCAACCAGACCCTTCCAGATCTGCCAGTCAACCAGACTCTTCCAGATCTGCCAGTCAACCAGACTCTTCCAGATCTGCCAGTCAACCAGACTCTTCCAGATCTGCCAGTCAACCAGACTCTTCCAGATCTGCCAGTCAACCAGACTCTTCCAGATCTGCCAGTCAACCAGACTCTTCCAGATCTGCCAGTCAACCAGACTCTTCCAGATCTGCCAGTCAACCAGACTCTTCCAGATCTGCCAGTCAACCAGACTCTTCCAGATCTGCCAGTCAACCAGACTCTTCCAGATCTGCCAGTCAACCAGACTCTTCCAGATCTGCCAGTCAACCAGACTCTTCCAGATCTGCCAGTCAGCCAGGATCTGCCAGTCAGCCAGGATCTGCTGAAACCGCCAGTCAGCCAGGATCTGCTGAAACCACCAGCCAGCCAGGATCTGGTAGATCGATCTACCTGCCTGAGCTTCTTCTCACTCCTGAGCTTCTTCTCACTCCTGAGCTTCTTCTCACTCCTGAGCTTCTTCTCACTCCTGAGCTTCCTCTCACTCCTGAGCTTCCTCTCACTCCTGAGCTTCCTCTCACTCCTGAGCTTCTTCTCACTCCTGAGCTTCTTCTCACTCCTGAGCTTCCTCTCACTCCTGAGCTTCTTCTCACTCCCGAGCTTCCCCTCACTCCCGAGCTTCCCCTCACTCCCGAGCTTCCCCTCACTCCCGAGCTTCCCCTCAGTCCCGAGCTGCCCTTCAGTCCCGATCTGCTCCTCAGTCCAGTGGGGTTCTGGGTGAGGACTACTAGGCCATGGTCGGCGGCCAGGGTGGTCTATCCAGGGACGCGAGGAGAGGGGACTAAGACATTAACTGAGTGGGTTCCACGTCCCGCGCCGGAGCCGCCACCATGGACAGACGCCCACCTGGACCCTCCCTATTGTTTTGAGGTGCGTTCGGGAGTCCGCACCTTAGGGGGGGGGGTTCTGTCACGCCCTGGTCTAAGTATTTTGTGTTTTTCTTCATGTATTGGGTCAGGCCAGGGTGTGGCATGGAGTTTTTGTATTGTGGTGTGTTTTGTCTTGGGGTTTTGGTGTGTATGTATTTGGGATTGTAGCTAGTGGGGTTTTCTAGCAAAGTCTATGGCTGTCTGGAGTGATTCTCAATCAGAGGCAGGTGCTTATCGTTGTCTCTGATTGGGAACCATATTTAGGCAGCCATATTCTTTGAGTTTGTCGTGGGTGATTGTCCTATTTGTCTTGATGTCCTTGTTTATGTTAGTTGACACAAGTATAGGCAGTTTTCGTTTTGTTTATTGTTTTTGTAGTGTTCGTGTTTTACGTTTGTTTAAATAAACATGGATCGCAATCGACACGCTGCAGTTTGGTCCGACTCTCATTCATCACCACTAGAAAACCGTAACAAGATGGTTTGATTTTATTTTTGGCACTGAAAACAAGGCTACTCAGGCGAGAGAACCCCTCACATAAATGTATAGCCCTGCTGGATAATAGAAATGTACTGTTTGAAAAAAATATAAGTATATATATTTTTAAATGTGAATCATATTTTTTTTTTTTAAATGTGAATCATATACGACTGCATTGGTACACGTACCCCAGTTTGGGAATACCTGCCGTAGAGGTTAACTGATTAAATCCGACAGCCATAGTATGAACACATTCTGAGTGCCTTCTATCACATGCCTACAAGATGCATTCATAATGTCTTGTGCATTCATAATGTATGTTTTTTAGTGAGTGTTACTGCTTTAACCCAATGGTCAACTTTTCAAGGATAGATCTCTTTATGTTATTTTTTACATATGGTGTAATCTTTTTATTTATTTAATTGAGACAGCCTCTGTTGTGATTTTTCCCTCTAGAGTTGATATTAGACACACAAGTTTCTACGATGTAGGGTGAAGTTCCATTCCCACACTAATGGATAAGGTTAGGATAAGGTTAGGATCCTAGATCTGATGGCCATTGAAAGCTAATGTAATGAATCAGGATTCACTGACCTTTGGCCAAATTGTCACGTCCTGACCTTAGTTCCTTTTTTATGTCTCTATTTTGGTTTGGTCAGGGCGTGAGTTGGGGTGGGCATTCTATGTTTTGTTCTGTGTGTTGTATTTCTATGTGTTTGGCCTGGTATGGTTCCCAATCAGAGGCAGCTGTCAATCATTGTCTCTGATTTTGAACCATACTTAGGTAGCCTGTTCCCACCTGTGTTTGTGGGTAGTTGTTTTCTGTTTTTCTATTCTGTACCAGACAGAACTGTTTCGGTTTCGTTCATTCTCTTTTGTTGTTTTTTCATTCAGTGTTCAATTCATAAATAAATCAAATCAAATCAAATTTATTTATATAGCCCTTCGTACATCAGCTGATATCTCAAAGTGCTGTACAGAAACCCAGCCTAAAACCCCAAACAGCAAGCAATGCAGGTGTAGAAGCACGGTGGCTAGGAAAAACTCCCTAGAAAGGCCAATACCTAGGAAGAAACTTAGAGAGGAACCAGGCTATGTGGGGTGGCCAGTCCTCTTCTGGCTGTGCCGGGTGGAGATTATAACAGAACATGGCCAAGATGTTCAAATGTTCATAAATGACCAGCATGGTTGAAACTAGAGCAGCAGCACAGTCAGGTGGAAGTTGAAACTGGAGCAGCAGCATGGCCAGGTGGACTGGGGACAGCAAGGAGTCATCATGTCAGGTAGTCCTGGGGCATGGTCCTAGGGCTCAGGTCCTCCGAGAGAGAGAAAGAAAGAGAGAAGGAGAGAATTAGAGAACGCACACTTAGATTCACACAGGACACCGAATAGGACAGGAGAAGTACTCCAGATATAACAAACTGACCCCAGCCCCCCGACACATAAACTACTGCAGCATAAATACTGGAGGCTGAGACAGGAGGGGTCAGGAGACACTGTGGCCCCATCCGAGGACATCCCCGGACAGGGCCAAACAGGAAGGATATAACCCCACCCACTTTGCCAAAGCACAGCCCCCACACCACTAGAGGGATATCTTCAACCACCAACTTACCATCCTGAGACAAGGCTGAGTATAGCCCACAAAGATCTCCGCCACGGCACAACCCAAGGGGGGGGGCGCCAACCCAGACAGGATGACCACAACAGTGAATCAACCCACTCAGGTGACGCACCCCCTCCAGGGACGGCATGAGAGAGCCCCAGCAAGCCAGTGACTCAGCCCCTGTAATAGGGTTAGAGGCAGAGAATCCCAGTGGAAAGAGGGGAACCGGCCAGGCAGAGACAGCAAGGGCGGTTCGTTGCTCCAGAGCCTTTCCGTTCACCTTCCCACTCCTGGGCCAGACTACACTCAATCATATGACCCACTGAAGAGATGAGTCTTCAGTAAAGACTTAAAGGTTGAGACCGAGTTTGCGTCTCTGACATGGGTAGGCAGACCCAGATAAATAAAGATGAAGATGTACCACGCTGCACCTTGGTCCTCACCCTCTTCAACCCATGATAGCCGTTACACTAGTTGTTATTAATAATGCATTTTCCTCATGGCCAGGGGGTTATGGGTTTGTGAGTCACGTCATCAACTGTGAGCCTTGGCAGGTCTAGGTAGCCATACACAATCAATGTATTGTGTTTGTGTTGCACTATGACAAGTTCAGCTGAGTTATTGGACTGTCCAATGTTCTTGGTATCGAATTGGTGTTCTTTTTTTTGTTTCTTGAGTACAACGTGATTTAAAAAGCACTAGCAATCTAGTGCTCAGGTGATTAAATTGGCAATAAAGCCTGGACAGAGAGATTAAGAAAAAAAAGAGTCAATAAAGCATTATTGTGTATGGTGATTTGTCTGTTTGATTCTGGACTTGCTCTCGCTAACCTCTGGAGGAGATGCAAAAACCTGTCCTTTCTGTGAGGGCGAAGGGGGAGGCCAGTTGGTTTAACATCTGACATCTGAGGAGATGAGGAGTAAGAGCAATGGCCGCACTAACCAAAAGGGAGACATCTGTCAAACATTTTAACCTATACTTAACATTAGGCTTCACCTCTACGGTGCTAGCACACCGTTTCCTGCTACATGATTAACACTAGTCTTATGTCAGAGGGACATTTGATTTCCCAGTGAGGCAGCTGCTTCCTAGAAACTGCAGCACTAGCCAGGCCTATTATTATCAAAATGTAACGTGCAGCTGCCAATTTGGCCTCCATCAATACATGGACCCAATTAGACATTGGACATGTCGTCTGGAGATAGATCCTCCCAACAGTATTGCTGCTGGATTCTCCCATCGTTCACCTCCAGCATCAGTTGTAAATGACTCTCACATCGTAATCGATATTGACCTTCATGTTGAAATAGACACTACGTAGAAAAGATTAAGTAACTGCAGTAGTATACTACGGTGTGGTGTTGTGAATCAGAGGTGAAGCTACAAATACGAGCTGTATTCATGAAGTGCCTCAGAGGAGTGCTGATTTAGGACATGTTTGTTAATATGTTTATATAGGGACACACCTGTGTGCACCAACATCCAAACCAAGGACACCTCAGCACTTAAACCTTGAGGGACAACAACCAAGAGAAATGGTCAAGGAAGCAGGTCTCTCAATTGAAGGTCTTGAAAGAGTCTTTTCATACTGGAATGTATATGAATCAAGGTGGCTTGAACTAAGAACTCTGATGGCAAACGTGAGGATGATCAATGTGCTTGGATAGAGAGGGGAGTCTCTACACATTTGGGTTTGTGCATGTTTACGATTAATTGAAAGACAGACAGAGATGTTTTAATTGTTGGGACACAATTTCTTGGTTACGTCTGAGGAAAATAGCGTTTAAATATGTTTGGACGTAAATTCACGTAAATTGTGTCCTAATATGGACAGTAGGAGACTGTGAGAAAGGGGGCATTTGGACAAGGGCTTAAATGGTAGTGAACACTGGACTACAGTCAAACACACACACACTTCAACTGTTTCATGTCTTGTGCCAAGCACAGGGTTTTCCTCCTCCTGCAAAAAAGAAAGAAACAGAAAGTCTGTCCGGGGCCGAGGGAGGGTGTCTGTTTTAATATTATAGAAACCACAGTGGGACTTGCCTGGTTCATACAGTAGGATCTGGCATCACGCCGGACGCCTACGAGGCTGTATATTAGATCAGAATAATTGTCTGGGACAGCTATCTGAGATGGACAAATGAGAACCTCCCCCTGATTGACCTCATGGCCCGAGGACTGGATGGAACCATGCTGCACATTATTTTGATATGTGGTGATACAGGTCCTCCAGGGTGTGGTGATACAGGTCCTCCAGGGTGTGGTGATACAGGTCCTCCAGGGTGTTTTGATACAGGTCCTCCAGGATGTGGTGATACAGGTCCTCCAGGATGTGGTGATACAGGTCCTCCAGTGTGTGGTGATACAGGTCCTCTAGGGGGTGGTGAAACAGGCCATCCAGGCGGTGGTGATACAGGTCCTCCAGGGGGTGGTGATACAGGTCCTCCAGGGTGTGGTGAGACAGGCCCTACAGGGTGTGGTGATACAGACCCTCCAGGGTGTGGTGATACAGGTCCTCCAGCCTGTGTTGATACAGACCCTCCAGGATGTGATGATACAGGTCCTCCAGGGTGTTTTGATACAGGTCCTCCAGGGTGTGGTGATACAGGTCCTCCAGGGTGTGGTGATAAAGGTCCTTCAGGGTGTGGTGATACAGGTCCTCCAGCCTGTGGTGATACAGGCCCTCCAGGGTGTTTTGATACAGGTCCTCCAGTGTGTGGTGATAAAGGTCCTCCAGGGTGTGGTAATAAAGGTCTTCCAGGGTGTGGTGATACAGGACCTCCAGGGTGTGGTGATACAGACCCTAAGGGTGTGGTGATACAGGCCCTCCAGGGTGTGGTGATACAGAGAAACCTAGAGAAACCAGAGACACTGTTCAAAGGTTTTTCTGGTGATCAAATCAAATTTATTTATATAGCCCTTCGTACATCAGCTGATATCTCAAAGTGCTGTACAGAAACCCAGCCTAAAACCCCAAACAGCAAGCAATGCAGGTGTAGAAGCACGGTGGCTAGGAAAAACTCCCTAGAAAGGCCAAAACCTAGGAAGAAACCTAGAGAGGAACCAGGCTATGTGGGGTGGCCAGTCCTCTTCTGGCTGTGCCGGGTGGAGATTATAACAGAACATGGCCAAGATGTTCAAATGTTCATAAATGACCAGCATGGTCGTATAATAATAAGGCAGAACAGTTGAAACTGGAGCAGCAGAACGGTCAGGTGGACTGGGGACAGCAAGGAGTCATCATGTCAGGTAGTCCTGGGGCACGGTCCTAGGGCTCAGGTCAGTTGAAACTGGAGCAGCAGCACGGTCAAGTGGACTGGGGACAGCAAGGAGTCATCATGTCAGGTAGTCCTGGGGCATGGTCCTAGGGCTCAGGTCCTCCGAGAGAGAGAGAGAAAAGAGAGAATTAGAGAACGCACACTTAGATTCACACAGGACACCGAATAGGACAGGAGGTGGTACTCCAGATATAACAAACTGACCCTAGCCCCCCGACACATAAACTCCTGCAGCATAAATACTGGAGGCTGAGACAGGAGGGGTCAGGAGACACTGTGGCCCCATCCGAGAACACCCCCGGACAGGGCCAAACAGGAAGGATATAACCCCACCCACTTTGCCAAAGCACAGCCTCCACACCACTAGAGGGATATCTTCAACCACCAACTTACCATCCTGAGACAAGGCTGAGTATAGCCCACAAAGATCTCCGCCACGGCACAACCCAAGGGGGGGGGGGGCGCCAACCCAGACAGGATGACCACAACAGTGAATCAACCCACTCAGGTGACGCACCCCCTCCAGGGACGGCATGAGAGAGCCCCAGCAAGCCAGTGACTCAGCCCCTGTAATAGGGTTAGAGGCAGAGAATCCCAGTGGAAAGAGGGGAACCGGCCAGGCAGAGACAGCAAGGGCGGTTCGTTGCTCCAGAGCCTTTCCGTTCACCTTCCCACTCCTGGGCCAGACTACACTCAATCATATGACCCACTGAAGAGATGAGTCTTCAGTAAAGACTTAAAGGTTGAGACCGAGTTTGCGTCTCTGACATGGTTAGGCAGACCATTCCATAAAAATGGAGCTCTATAGGAGAAAGCCCTGCCTCCAGCTGTTTGCTTAGAAATTCTAGGGACAATTAGGAGGCCTGCGTCTTGTGACCGTAGCGTACGTGTAGGTATGTACGGCAGGACCAAATCAGAGAGATAGGTAGGAGCAAGCCCATGTAATGCTTTGTAGGTTAGCAGTAAAACCTTGAAATCAGCCCTTGCTGTGACAGGAAGCCAGTGTAGAGAGGCTAGCACTGGAGTAATATGATCAAATTTTTTGGTTCTAGTCAGGATTCTAGCAGCCGTATTTAGCACCAACTGAAGTTTATTTAGTGCTTTATCCGGGTAGCTGGAAAGTAGAGCATTGCAGTAGTCTAACCTAGAAGTGACAAAAGCATGGATGAATTTTTCTGCATCATTTTTGGACAGAAAGTTTCTGATTTTTGCAATGTTACGTAGATGGAAAAAAGCTGTCCTTGAAATGGTCTTGATATGTTCTTCAAAAGAGATATCAGGGTCCAGAGTAACGCCGAGGTCCTTCACAGTTTTATTTGAGACGACTGTACAACCATTAAGATTAATTGTCAGATTCAACAGAAGATCTCTTTGTTTCTTGGTACCTAGAACAAGCATCTCTGTTTTGTCCAAGTTTAAATGTAGAAAGTTTGCAGCCATCCACTTCCTTATGTCTGAAACACATGCTTCTAGCAAGGGAAATTTTGGGGCTTCACCATGTTTCATTGAAATGTACAGCTGTGTGTCATCCGCATAGCAGTGAAAGTTAACATTATGTTTTCGAATAACATCCCCAAGAGGTAAAATATATAGTGAAAACAATAGTGGTCCCAAAACGGAACCTTGAGGAACACCGAAATTTACAGTTGATTTGTCAGAGGACAAACCATTCACAGAGACAAACTGATATCTTTCCGACAGATAAGATCTAAACCAGGCCAGAACTTGTCCGTGTAGACCAATTTGGGTTTCCAATCTCTCCAAAAGAATGTGGTGATCGATGGTATCAAAAGCAGCACTAAGGTCTAGGAGCACGAGGACAGATGCAGAGCCTCGGTCCGATGCCATTAAAATGTCATTTACCACCTTCACAAGTGCCGTCTCAGTGCTATGATGGGGTCTAAAACCAGACTGCGCAACAGCCTTTTCTAAAATGTTTGAGAGGAATGGAAGATTCGATATAGGCCGATAGTTTTTTATATTTTCTGGGTCAAGGTTTGGCTTTTTCAAGAGAGGCTTTATTACTGCCACTTTTAGTGAGTTTGGTACACATCCGGTGGATAGAGAGCCGTTTATTATGTTCAACATAGGAGGGCCAAGCACAGGAAGCAGCTCTTTCAGTGATGTTAGTGTAATGTTTGATCAGAACGTTTTTGATGATCAATGGATTTGCAGGATGCAGTATCAATGCCACTTCCTTAGTTGTTTTTGGAAAGACATTAATGCAATATGCCATGCAAGAATCCTGGCCTCCAAGCCTTTGGCACTGTATGATGGGTAGAGCAGGTTGGTTCCTGACGTTGCAGAGATAGCCGATAGTTAGTTTTCCCGGACTATATGTTACTGTCTCCAATCTTGACAGATTTGAGTCATGGGTGTTATTCATCATACATGCGGGATATCGTGCAGGCACACAGTACATACAAACACACACAGTACACACACACTCTCATGCACACATTCGTACAGTACATACTTATACAGTATGTGCACGCACACACACACACACACACACACACACACACACACACACACACACACACACACACACACACACACACACACTTGTTTTACTATCCTTGTGGGGATCAAACAATTCCCATTCAAATTCATATTTGCCCTAACCCTAACCCTTAACCTAACCTTAACTCTAACTCATAACCCCTAATTCTAACCTTAACCCTAAACCTAAGCCCTAAGTCTAAAATAGCCTTTTTCCTTTTGGGGATAGCATGCAGGCACACAGAACATACTAACACACACACACACAGTACACACACACGCTCATTCATACAGTACATACTTATACAGTATGTGCACACACACACATTTGTTTTACTATCCTTGTGGGATAATTCCCATTCAAAATACTATTTTCCCTAACCCTAAACCTAACCCTTAATCTAGCGCTAACTCCTAAACCTAACTGCTAACCCTAATTCTAAACCTAACCCCTAAGACTAACATATGTAGTCTTTTTGCTTGTGCGGACCGGTGAAATGTCCCAAAGATATTTAAACCAAAAACACACTTAACCCACCAGTTTTTGAGTGTAAGGGGGCAATTTCTTTTCCACACAGGGTCATTGGGTGTTGCATAACTTTGTTTATGAAATAAATGAAATAAGTATGTAATTGTAGTGTTATTTGTTCACTCAGGTTTGCTTTATCTAATATTAGGTTTGGGTTGAAGATCTGATCTGGCAAAATTCTAGAAAATTAAAAAGTGCCAAATACTTTTTCACAGCAATGTATTTTGGGGCGGGCTTTTGCCCATCGAATACCCACCTGGGGCCAATGGGGTAGCTGGGTAGTTATATTTCCAATTAAGTCTGATTTACACTAAACCATAATGATGGTGTCTGTGTATTGCTTTGCTTAAAGTTATACATTTTTATTTTAAAAATCCACTCATGCATATGACGTTTTCATCGAAATGTCTCTTTGTCAATAAGAAACCAACTGAATGATCTTAGTTTGCGTTGCCCCTTGTTCATGTTATTTTCAAAGGGGGGCTGAACTTCCTGATTTGGCTTTTTCTTAGGCTTGGCCATTAAGAAATGCAACGGCCATGACTGAAGCCAAACGAGTGTTGGGGGGGGGGGGGGGGGGGGGGGGTTCGCACCTGGCAAGTGTTTGTACATTCACTCTGCCATAACAGTACACAGTTATAGTCACTCACTCTTCTAGATAACTTGGGGTAGCTGGGTAGTTATATTTCCAATTAAGTCTGATTTACACTAAACCATAATGATGGTGTCTGTGTATTGCTTTGCTTAAAGTGATACATTTTTATTTTAAAAATCCACTCATGCATATGACGTTTTCATCGAAATGTCTCTTTGTCAATAAGAAACCAACTGAATGATCTTAGTTTGCGTTGCCCCTTGTTCATGTTATTTTCAAAGGGGGGCTTGGCCATTAAGAAATGCAACGGCCATGACTGAAGCTCTTCTAGATAACTTGAAACAGTCTAACCAGGTCTTGTGTTTTTGAAGTTGCCTAGACTAGCTGGTGCGAGGCAACTTCTTTCACCAATTAGCTTTAGCCAGCTGGTGTGCAACTGTGGCAAATTTGGTTTCACATTGGATAGCCTATCGCTGGGGCTAGTCAGGGGCAGTCAATAAATTACACAATGTAAATGGGACAATATTTTCATTAAATGTTTTCAATATTTGTATATACATTTCTCCAATATATAGTTGGTTTGAGGTTAAGTCATTGAAATGTGGAGCTATTGACATTTTAAAATATTGTCCCATGTACATTGTTTATTTTCCCATGTACATTGTTTATTTTACTGATGTTCCCTAACCAGCCCCATAGGGATATCGACTGTCAAACCAAGTTGACCATGGGCATTACGATGGGGTTGCGTACAGGTGCGCTCCAAATGTATGATTAATTGGGCACTGCTAGCTGTTGGCATGTGTGCAGGGTTGAAATATACTCAACCCAAGGAAAACTGTTATGGTACAATTTATTCCTGTCATCTTAAAAATCTCAGTTTTGGATGAAACTGACTTTATGACGAACAATATTATTATATTTACACTTGAATCCATTTTGACACTAGAATAAATGTTTCTGAGTGATATCAATGCCACATAGGCCGTTATCAAAAGGAGAAGTTGCTTTTTAGGAGCAGTTGCTCTTTAATGGTCGTGCCTTTCCTATTTATCTAATGACTGTGGAGAGAGGTTATCTTAATTGTTTTGTTATAGAGCGACAATAAACTCTACACAATGGATCCAATCATCCGTTACCTTTGCCCTTCCGTCATTAAACAACAACCATGAATGAAATGGTTTGTTTATTTTCCAACCTCATTAATAGAGGAACATGAGTAAGGTTCGTAGATGACTGGTGCATAAAACAGCTACTTACACTGATATCTGACAGTGGTGGGTTGATACTTTGTCCATGAAGTGTATATGGTGTCACAACAGACCTACTGATAGAGCCATATACAGTACATGCCTATGACCATCATCTTATTCTGTTAGATGACTTTGATGTGGAGCCATCTGCCCCCAAATGTAATTTCCTCAGTCAAAATTCCCTAATGATACCAATCAGACCATTCCAATATCTATGAAAAACAGAAGCTTTATCTTGTGAGACCAAATGAAAGTCCTTATATGGGGGCTATTTCAAAATACAAGTACCTATCTCCAGTAAAACACTGACTGATTTATTTCTACCGTCAGGTACAACAACATACATCCTAAAAGGTCATGTTAAATACTTTGGTAGAGAAGAGAACACACCCATATGACGTGGACAGACATAGAAATGAATAATATTGAAGAACAACACTCAACTACTGTACAAATGAATGAGAAACTACAATTCATTTCAGCTTACAAACAAAGCATATTGGGCATTAAATTCCCTTTCATTGAACAAATAAATATCTAATATCCACGAATCTATTCTTCCACTCACTAATTGGGGTTATATGATGTTCTAAAGCAAGCAGATTTTTACACCTTTGCAGAGACGCTATGTACGTTGAAATGCATCTTGGTCTAAGTGTGCAACTATCTCCTCACTGAATACAAGTATCTTTGGTAGAAAAATATGACAGGACAGAAGAACCATGAAAATGAAACATTTACACATAACAGTTTGCACCAGTATGACAGGTCAACATTATTACCACTATTTCACTCCAGAGATCTAATCAGTGGGAATATGGGGAAAAGAAGTGGGGAATCACTGATAAACAGTGATCCTTGACTGGATTATAAAGTAGCAGAGGAATTGGCCTGAAGGCAGCTCACTTATATACAGAAAGGTACTTGAATGAAGAGGAGTCCAATTTCTCAGATACTCCCTGGCCACGTGTTGCATTTTCACAAGACACCTTAAAGGTATTTCGCACAAAAAAAGCACAAAGAAATCTCAGAAGCAAAGGGAGAGAGAACCTTCAGAGATTAAAGAATGATTAAGATTGGTCCATCATTCCAGTGAGTCTATCCATCTCCTGTCTCTTCAATGCACTCAAAGTCAACTACAGGTCCTCCACAGCGGCCAGATCCATCCACAAATGAAGTAGTTCCAGTCAGTTTTTAAACTCGTCCAATTAACAAGAGAACGAGGATTGGCTGGGAGACGCTGGAAGAAGCGTGCAGTTTCAAGTGTCTCCTGGGATGCCGGTGACTCCAGTACACAGGTCTGAGATCAGTCCCAGTCATCTTTGCACACACAGGCACACTCCTCGTGGTGTTCCATTGGCACATCGGTCATGGACTTCTGCAGGCCTCGTCCCCCGCTTCGGTGCTTCAGCAGGAGAACCTACAGAGGGCGGCAAACCAGAAAGCAGATTGAGAGTTGCCCTCCACCAAAAACAACAGCAAACACATTTACACATCATATGCTTCAATTAGCTACATTAGCTACATTAGCTACAATGTCTCCATGATAGGCTACATTTGTTATACATCAATGACACATTTCAACCACCAAATAACAGGATGTAATTTAGCTTGGGTTTATTATCGCTATCTTTCTGAAAAATAATGAACTTCTTGTATAAGTAGCACATAATCTTACCAGGTAGGTACTTTTAATGACCCTTGTCTAGAAATGCAAACTTTTGATAACTTTCCCAAAATGTCCAGGTTTTCCAGAAATCATGGTCGGAAGATTCCTGGATTTCCAGTGTATTCCCTCCTGATTCCAGGAATATTCAAACCTCTTAACTTTGCAGCGCTACGTATGCTACATTTTTACCTCATGGTACTTGTTGACTACCCGGGTGGGCACACACTGGCAGTCGAAGCAGCGGTGCGAGCAGCAGGCACAGTTACCCCCGCAGCGCTTCACCAGGAGGCAGCTAGGCCAGAAGATGGCGTCCGTCCTCTTGAGCTCCTCCCTTAGGGAGACGGAGAAGTTGCGCGGCGTGCAGCTGTACAGTTTCACCTCTTCTCTCAACAGGTTGAGATCCACCCCTGTTCAAGAAATAGTTTCATCTCATCACATCAGCCTAAAATGATTAAACACATTGTACTAAATTCCAAAGAAGGGGCATCAATTGCTAAGCTGACGTTTTATTGCAATTTTCAAAATGGTAAAACTGTCTTGAAAAAGTTTAAAGTTCTTTGCTCAACTGCATCTGTTTTTCCCTCTATCTCAACATGACAGACTTTTCTTCCACTGCAATTCCTATCACTGCAACCCCAGGTGTACCTCTGGATTTCTTGTTGTGTAGGAATGACTTTCCCAGGATGTGCCAAGTGGGCTTGTACAGGTCTTCCATGTCCTGCTGCCATCTCTCGGGCTCCAGATACTTCATGACCTCCTCCACGGTGCTGAGGCCAGCCACGGCCTCAGACAACGCATCTGAGCTCTGCAGAGATGGAGCTGGAGTTACCTCGGGCTTCAATACACTCTAAAGAAAACCGGCACAAGGGAAGACGGGGGAAAAATGTTGTTAGACTTCAGCTTCATGGCCTAACTGAATTAAGCATCATTTAATGGATTATTTTAGAGAGCCCCATTCAATAACAGCATTGAATTAGAGGTTTAAACTGAATTATACAGGTATTACAGGCAAAACCCCTGAAAAGTAAGATAAGATTTACATAATGAGTGACTGTGCTACAGTGCATTACAAAACTGAACATCAAAGCTCCATTTTGGTATCTCTATAGACTCCACAGCTCTTCACTTAGATAGATTTCCATCCAGACATAACTTCAGTAGCAACAAGGTTTAAGCTGAGACTTATTTCTGTTACAATGAGGGGCAGTATTGTTTGTTTTCTCTGACTGATATCTGCCTAAGACACGGAATGTCCGTCCTCTTGAGCTCCTCCCTCAGGGAGACGGAGAAGTTCCGCGGCTCTGACACTCGTCGGATGCGGCAAGGCTTGCAAACCATTACAGACTACAAAGGGAAGCACAGCTGAGAGCTGCCCAGTTACATGAGCCTACCAGATGAGCTAAACTACTTCTATGCTCGCTTCGAGGCAAGTAACACTGAAACATGCATGAGAGCACCAGCTGTTCCGGAAGACTGTGTGATCACACTCTCCACAGCCGATGTGAGTAAGACCTTTAAACAGGTCAACATTCACAAGGCCGTGGGGACAGATGGATTACCAGGACGTGTACTGCGAGCATGCTCTGACCAACTGGCAAGTGTCTTCACTGACATTTTCAATCTCTCCCTGCCCGAGTCTGTAATACCAACATGTTTTAAGCAGACCACCATAGTACCTGTGCCCAAGAACACTAAGGTAACCAGCCTAAATGACTACCGACCCATAGCACTTATGTCTTTAGCCATGAAGTGCTTTGAAAGGCTGGTCATGGCTCACATCAACACCATTATCCCAGAAACCCTAGACCCACTCCAATTTGCATACCGCACCAACAGATCCACAGATGGTGCAATCTCTATTGCACTCCACACTGCCCTTTCCCACCTGGACAAAAGGAACACCTTTGTGATTATGCTATTCATTGACTACAGCTCAGCATTCAACACCATAGTGCCCTCAAAGCTCATCAATAAGCTTAGGACGCTGGGACTAAACACCTCCCTCTGCAACTGGATCCTGGACTTCCTGACAGGCCACCCCCAGGTGGTAAGGGTAGGAAACAACACATCCGCCAAGCTGATCCTCAACACAGGGGCCCCTCAGGGAAGCGTGCTCTGTCCGCTCCTGTACTCCCTGTTCACTCATGACTGCACGGCCAGGCACAACTCCAACACCATCATTACGTTTGCTGATGACACAACAGTGGTAGGCCTGATCACCGACAATGCGAGACAGCCTATAGGGAGGAGGTCCGAGACCTGGCCGTGTGGTGCCAGGACATCAACCTCTCCCTCAACGTGATCAAGACAAAAGAGATGATTGTGGACTAGAGGAAAAAGAGGACCGAGCAAGCCCCCATTCTCATGGACGGGGCTGCAATTGAACAAGCTGAGAGCTTCAAGTTCCTTGGTGTCCATATCACCAAGAAACAAACATGGTCCAAGCACACAAAGACAGTCGTGAAGAGGGCATGACAAAACCAATTCCCCCTCAGGACAGTGAAAAGATTTGGCATGGATCCTCAGATCCTCAACAGGTTCTTCAGCTGCACCATCGAGAGCATCCTGATGGGTTGCATCACCTCCGACCGCAAGGTACTACAGAGGGTAGTGCGAATGGCCCAGTACATCACTGAGGCCAAGCTTCCTGCCATCCAGGACCTCTTTACAAGGCGGTGTCAGAGGAAGGCCCTAAAAATGGTCCAAGACTGCAGCCACCCTAGTCATAGACTGTTCTCTCTGCTACCGCACGGCAAGCGGTACCGGAGCTCCAAGTCTAGGTCCAAAAGGCATCTAAATAGCTTCTACCCCCAAGCCATAAGACTCCTGAACATCTAATCAAATGGCTACCCCCTCCTTTCACACTGCTGCTACTCTCTTTGTTACCATCTATACATAGTCACTTTAATAACTCTACCTACATATACATGTTACCTCAACTAACCAGTGACCCCGCACATTGACTCTGTACCAGTACCCCCCTGTATCTAGTCTCGCTATTGTTATTTTACTGCTGCTCTTTAATTACTGGTTACTTTTATTTCTTAATCTTATCTGTATTTTTTTTAAGCTGCATTGTTGGTTAGGGGCTCCTAAGTAGGCATTTCACTGAAAGGTGAAATTACCTGTTGTATTCGGGGCATGTGACTAATAAAAAAAAAATTGAACGGTGTAGTAGACTGACACCTGGGGTGTTGGTATCCCCACGTGACCAGGATCAATAGGGCTCTGTTTAAAAGTAATGCACAATATAGGGAATAGGGTGCCATTTGGGAACTAGCATGGTTTCTGCTCACTCTGTCTGACATGTCAGCTTGCTGGTAGCTTTATGTGGCGATACTGACCTAATCCTGTGTGATTGACAAGTTGAATGCATCACTGACGCCAGCAAGCGAGCACTGATAATGCAAGTGAGCACTGATAATGCAAGCGAGCACCGATAATGCAAGCCAGCACTGATAATGCAAGTGAGCACTGATAATGCAAGCGAGCACTGATAATGCAAGCGAGCAGTGATAATGCAAGCAAGCACTGATACTGCAAGCAAGCACTGATAATGCAAGCAAGCACTGATACTGCAAGCAAGCACTGATAATGCAAGCGAGCACTGATAATGCAAGCGAACACTGATAATGCAAGCGAACACTGATAATGCAAGCGAGCACTGATAATATTGACACTTCAGCACTGAAAGTGTAACTTTATTTGGTACATGAATTACTAATGATATCAAACTCCCTATATTGTCACAGTGTATGAAAAGCTTTGACAAAGCACATTTGTATTATGTTACTTATATCTAATGACCTACATGACAAACAGTAAATAGAAAGAAATCTTGAGCTGAGTCATAAAAGGAGAAACAGGGATTTGATTTGACAGCGTAAAGAGCTATGGAATGAATCAGTGAAAATGACCTACTACTGGATTGGCATTGTCACACTGAATAATGGCAACGATACAGGAATGTCTGTTCCGATTCACTGACAACATAATACATTCTGATATTACAGTCAGCACTCACTTTGGTGCTGCCACTGCATGATATGATTGGAGAGGAAGGCTACAGAGTTAAGCAACATGGCTGAGGCAGAGGTCGGAAAATGTTGTTCATGCAAATGCACTGATGAGACAAGACCGTAACTACCAATTGGATACCACAAAATTAGGGAGAAAAAGGGGTAAAATTTAAAAAATATATATATACAGTGGCAAGAAAAAGTATGTGAACCCTTTGGAATTACCTGGAATTCTGCATAAATTGGTCATGAAATTTGATATGATCTTCATCTAAGTCACAACTATAGACAAACACAGTCTGCTTAAACTAATAACACACAAACAATTATTCGTTTTCATGTCTTTAGTGAACACACCGTGTAAACATTCACAGTGCAGGGTGGAAAAAGTATGTGAACCCTTGGATTTAATAACTAGTTGACCCTCCTTTGGCAGCAGCAACCTCAGCCAAACGTTTCTGTAGTTGCGGATCAGACCTGCACAATGGTCAGGAGGAATTTTGGACCATTCCTCTTCACAAAACTGTTTCAGTTCATCAATATTCTTTGTATGTCTGGTGTGAACCACTCTCTTGAGGTCATGCCACAGCATCTCAATCGGGTTGAGGTCAGGACTCTGACTGGGCCACTCCAGAAGGCATATTTTCTTCTGTTGAAGCCATTCTGTTGTTGATTTACTTCTGTTTTTTTGGTCCGTTGTCCTGTTGCATCACCCAACTTCTGTTGAGCTTCAATTGGTGGACAGATAGCCTTATATTCTCCTGCAAAATGTCTTGATAAACATGGGAATTCATTTTCCCGTCTATGATAGCAAGCTGTCCAGGCCCTGAGGCAGAAAAGCTGCTCCAAACCATGATGATGCTCCCTTCACCATACTTTACAGTTGGGATGAGATTTTGATGTTGGTGTACCGTGCCTTTTTCTCTCCACACATAGTGTTGTGTGTTCCTTCCAAACAACTCAACTTTAGTTTCAACTGTCCACAGAATATTTAGCCAGTAGCGCTGTGGAACATCCAGTTGCACTTTTGTGAACTTCAGACATGCAGCAGTTGTTTTGGGGGCAGCAGTGGCTTCTCCCGTATTGTCCACTCATGAACACCATTCTTGTTTAGTGTTTTACGTATCGTAGACTCGTCAACAGAGATGTTAGCATGTTCCAGAGATTTCTGTAAGTCTTTAGCTAACACTCTAGGATTCTTCTTAACCTCATTGAGCATTCTGCGCTGTGCTCTTGCAGCCATCTTTGCAGTACAGACACTCCTAGGAAGAGTAGCAACAGTGCTGAAAGACAATTTGTCTTACCGTGGACTGATGAACATCAGGGCTTTTAGATATACTTCTGTAACTCTTTCCAGCTTCAAGCAAGTCATCAATTCTTAATCGTGGGTCTTCTGAGATCTCTTTTGTTCAAGGCATGGTTCACACCAGGCAATGCTTCTTGTGAATAGCAAACTCAAATTTGTGAGTGTTTTTTATAGGGCAGGGCAGCTGTAACCAACATCTCTAATCTCATCTCAATGATTGTACTCCAGGTTAGCTGACCCCAGACTCCCATTAGCTTTTGGATAAATCATTAGCCTAGGGGTTCACATACTCTTTCCAACCTACACTGTGATTAATGCTTACATTATGTATTCAATACAGACAAGAAAAATCCAATAAAAAATCCAGGTAATTCCAAAGGGTTCACATACTTTTTCTTGCCACTGTATATATACAGTTGAAGTCGGAAGTTTACATACACTTAGGTTGGAGTCATTAAAACTTGTTTTTCAACCACTCCACAAATGTCTTGTTAACAAACTATAGTTTTGGCAAGTCTACTTTGTGCATGATACAAGTAATTTTTTCAACAATTGTTTACAGACAGATTATTTATTTAATTATAAACTTATAATTGCTTGACATCATGGGAAAATCAAAATAAATCAGCCAGGACCAAAAAAAAAAAAAGTGAAACCCTCCAGAAGTCTGGTTCATCCTTGGGAGCAATTATTTACAAACGGCTGAAGGAACCACGTTCATCTGTACAAACAATGGGAAGCAAGTATAAACACCATGGGACCACGCAGCCGTCTTACCGCTCAGGAAGGAGACGCGTTCTGTCTCCTAGAGATGAACATACTTTGGTGGGAAAAATGTAAATCAATCCCAGAAAAACAGCAAAGGACCTTCTGAAGATGCTGGAGGAAACAGGTATACAAGTATCTATATCCACAGTAAAATGAGTCCTATATCAACATAACCTGAAAGGCCGCGCAGCAAGGAAGAAGCCACTGCCTCAAAACCGCCATAAAAAAGCCAGACTACGGTTTGCAACTGCACATGGGGACAAAGATCATACGTTTTGGAGAAATGTCCTCTGGTCTGATGAAACAAAAATAGAACTGTTTGGCCATAATGATCATCATTATGTTTGGAGGAAAAGGGGGAGGCTTGCAAGCCGAAGAACACTCTCCCAACCATGAAGCACAGGGGTGGCAGCATCATGTTGTGGGGGTGCTTTGCTGCAGGAGGGACTGGTGCACTTTACAAAATAGATGGCATCATGAGGCGGGAAATGATGTGGATATATTGAAGCAACATCTCAAGACATCAGTCAGGAAGTTGAAGCTTGGTTGCAAATCGGTCTTCCAAATGGACAATGACCCCAAGCATACTTCCAAAGTTGTGGCAAAATGGCTTAAGAACAACAAAGTCAAGGTATTGGAGTGGCAATCACAAAGCCCTGACCTCAATCCTATAGAAAATCTGTGAGGGCGCTTACACCAGCTCTGTCAGGAGGAATGGGACAAAATTCACCCAACTTATTGTGGGAAGCTTGTGGAAGGCTACCCAAAATATTTGACCCAAGTTAAGCAATTTAAAGTCAATGCTACCAAATACTACTTGAGTGTATGTGAACTTCTGACCCACTGGGAATGTGATGAAAGAAATAAAAGCTTAAATAAATCATTATTATTCTGACATTTCAATTCATAAAATAAAGTGGTGATCCTAACTGAATTATTACTAGGATTAAATGTCAGGAATTGTGAAAAACTGAGTTCAAATGTATTTGGCTAAGGTGTATGTAAACTTCTTCAACTGTATATATATTTACAATATAAAATAAAGTAAAATAAAAAGTAACACTGTAGAATTACATAACAATAACGGGGCTATATACAGGGTGCCCGGTACTGAGTAAATAGGGATTGGGGTGTCAATGTAAATGGTCTGGGTGTCCATTTGATTAATTGTTCAGCAGGCTTATAGCTTGCGGGTAGAAACTGTTAAGGAGCTTTTTGGACCTGCTTGCCGTGCGGTAGCAGAGATAACAGTCTACAACCTACAATAGGTCCTGGATGGCACAAAGCTTGGCCCCAGTGATGTATTGGGCCATATGCACTACACTCTGTAGCACCTTAAGGTCAGATACCGAGCAGTTGCCATATCAGGCGGTGATGCAACCGGTCAGGATGCTCTCGATGGTGCAGCTGTCTAACTGTTTGAGGATCTGGGGACCAATCCCAAATCATTTCAGTCTCTGAGGGGGAAAAGGTGTTGTTGTGCCCTCTTCACCACTGTCTTGGTGTGTTTGGACCATAATAGTTTATTAGTGATGTGGACACCAAGGAACTTAAAACTCTCGACCTGCTCCACTTCAGCCCCATCGATATAAATGGGGGCCTGTTCAGACCTTATTTTCCTGTAGTCCAAGGCACTGCTTTCTATAAGAAATAACTGGATATTTTTGCTCGCTATTTGAATCCAGTTACTGTTGCCTGGACTTGGCACTGGGTATAAGTGTGGAATGGAAACCATTAACAGCTTGTGAATGTTGACGGTGCTACAGTCCTCCAATTAACGGCACTCCATAGGCACGGCCTCATAAGTGGCAGTCAAGCACTCCTTCAGAGACAGATGAAATGCAGTGAATAAAGCTTCGGGAGGTTTTCTTTAGTTTTTCCTCAGAAGTTTGAAGTGTTCAGGTATAGCAGAAGCTGTCATCTATTATGGGATGGTAGATAGGTTCTTTCCAAATATACAGTACCAGTCAAAAGTTTGGACACATCTACTCATTCAAGGATTTTTCTTTATTTTTACTATTTTCTACATTGTAGAATAATAGTGAAGACATCAAAACTATGAAATGACACATATGGAATCATGTAGTTACCAAAATAGTGTTAAATATAATCTAAATATATTTGAGATTCATCAAAGTAACCACACTTTGCCTTCACTTCAACCTTTAAGTCTTTACTGAAGACTCATCTTTTCAGTGGGTCATATGATTGAGTGTAGTCTGGCCCAGGAGTGGGAAGGTGAACGGAAAGGCTCTGGAGCAACGAACC
Organism: Oncorhynchus kisutch; assembly: GCF_002021735.2. Classification (NCBI taxonomy): domain Eukaryota; kingdom Metazoa; phylum Chordata; class Actinopteri; order Salmoniformes; family Salmonidae; genus Oncorhynchus; species Oncorhynchus kisutch. The sequence goes on from NC_034192.2 coordinate 42,187,617, forward strand.
GCCCTTGCTGTCTCTGCCTGGCCGGTTCCCCTCTTTCCACTGGGATTCTCTGCCTCTAACCCTATTACAGGGGCTGGGTCACTGGCTTACTGGGGCTCTCTCATGCCGTCCCTGGAAGGGGTGCGTCACCTGAGTGGGTTGATTCACTGATGTGGTCATCCTGTCTGGGTTGGTGCCCCCCTTGGGTTGTGCCATGGCAGAGATCTTTGTGGGCTATACTCAGCCTTGTCTCAGGATGGTAAGTTGGTGGTTGAAGATATCCCTCTAGTGGTGTGGGGGCTGTGCTTTGGCAAAGTGGGTGGGGTTATATCCTTCCTGTTTGGCCCTGTCCGGGGGTGTCCTCGGATGGGGCCACAGTGTCTCCTGACCCCTCCTGTCTCAGCCTCCAGTATTTATGCTGCAGTAGTTTATGTGTCGGGGGGCTAGGGTCAGTTTGTTATATCTGGAGTACTTCTCCTGTCCTATTCGGTGTCCTGTGTGAATTCTCTAATTCTCTCCTTCTCTCTTTCTTTCTCTCTCTCTGAGGACCTGAGCCCTAGGAACATGCCCTGGACTACCTGACATGATGACTCCTTGCTGTCCCCAGTCCACCTGGCCGTGCTGCTGCTCCAGTTTCAACTGTTCTGCCTTATTATTATTCGACCATGCTGGTCATTTATGAACATTTGAACATCTTGGCCATGTTCTGTTAAAATCTCCACCCGGCACAGCCAGAAGAGGACTGGCCACCCCACATATGCTCTCTCTAATTCTCTCTTTCTTTCTCTCTCTCGGAGGACCTGAGCCCTAGGACCATGCCCCAGGACTACCTGACATGATGACTCCTTGCTGTCCCCAGTCCATCTGACCGTGCTGCTGCTCCAGTTTCAACTGTTCTGCCTTATTATTATACGACCATGCTGGTCATTTATGAACATTTGAACATCTTGGCCATGTTCTGTTATAATCTCCACCCGGCACAGCCAGAAGAGGACTGGCCACCCCACATAGCCTGGTTCCTCTCTAGGTTTCTTCCTAGGTTTTGGCCTTTCTAGGGAGTTTTTCCTAGCCACCGTGCTTCTACACCTGCATTGCTTGCTGTTTGGGGTTTTAGGCTGGGTTTCAGCACTTTGAGATATCAGCTGATGTACGAAGGGCTATATAAATACATTTGATTTTGATTTGATTTGATGACAGCTTTGCACACTCTTGACATTCTCTCAACCAGCTTCACCTGGAAAGCATTTCCAACAGTCTTGAAGGAGTTCCCACATATGCTGAGCACTTGTTGGCTACTTTTCCTTCATTCTGCGCTCCAACTCATCCCAAACTATCTCAATTGGGTTGAGGTTGGGTGATTGTGGAGGCCAGGTCATCTGATGCAGCACTCCATCACTCTCCTTATTGGTCAAATAGCCCTTAAACTGCCTGGAGGTGTGTCAGGCCATTGTCCTGGTGAAAAACAAATTATAGTCACACTAAGCACAAACCAGATGGGATGGCAAATTGTTGTAGAATGCTGTGGTAGACATGCTGGTTAAGTTTGACTTGAATTCTAAATATATCACTGACAGTGTCACCAGCAACGCACCTCCTCCTCCATGCTTCACGGTGGAAACTACACATTACGGAGATCATTCGTTCACCTCCTCTGCATCTCATTAAGACACAGCGGTTGGAACCAAAAACGGATTCATCAGACTAAAGGATGGATTTCCTCCAGTCTACTGTCCATTGCTTGTGTTTCTTGGCCCAAGCAAGTCTCTTCTTCTTATTGGTGTCCTTCAGTAGTGTTTTGTTTTAGCAATTCACCCATTAAGGCCTAATTCACGCAGTCTCCTCAGATCAGTTGATGTTGAGATATGTCTGTTACTTGAACTCTGTGAAGCATTTATTTGGGCTGCAATTTCTGAGGCTGGTAACTCTGGGTCTTCCTTTCCTGTGGCAATCCTCATGAGAATCCGTTTCATCATAGCGCTTAATGGCTTTTGCGACAGCACTTGAAGAAACTTTCAAAGTTTTTGACATTTTCTGGATTGACTGACCTTCATGTCTTAAAGTAATGATGGACTCTTGTTTCTCTTTGCTTATTTGAACTGTTTTTGCCATAATAAGGACTTTTACCAAATAGCGCTATCTTCTGTATACCTCCACTACCTTGTCACATCACAACTGATTGGTTCAAATGCATTTAAAAGTTAATTTGTGGAATTGCTTTCCTTCTTTTAACAAGGCACACCTGTTAATTGAAATGCATTCCAGGTGGCTACCTCATGAAGCTGGTTGAGAGAATGCCAAGAGTTTGCAAAGCTCTCATCAAGGCAAAGGGTGGCTACTCTGAATAATCTCAAACCAATCAAAATATATGTTATATTTAACAATTTAACACTTTTTTGGTTACTGCATGATTCCATATGTGTTTTTTCATAGTTGTGATGTCTTCACTACTGTTCTAAAATGTAGAAATAAAGAGTAGAAATACCACAAATAGAGAAAAACACTTGAATTAGTAGGTGCGTACAATATTTTGAGTGGTAAGTGAAAGTTTCCTATATTTGGAACTCTAACAGCACCCCCAGACAACACAATTGTATTTGTATTAAAAATCAATACAACCTAAATACATGTGATGGAACCGAGTCAAAGATTACTTTTGTGTTTTCAGCCAATTATTTGCATGGTTATCAAAATGTGCAAGTTATCAACTCGCCTCCCATTGACATAGCTAAGCTATGACCTCTCCTTAGCAACCCTGCAAATATTTTGCCTCATAACTGCAGTTAACATGTTCACAATCTAACTCTTTTCTTGTGTGCCTGATACTTAGTCTTTTATCTTAGCCACAACTTCATCGGGTAAGAATTCATCTCAAGGGATATAAAACCCAGACACAGAATAGAATCTATTGTATTCTGCAGCCATCACTAAAAGGTGTTTCAAATTGGTTGCAGGCTGTGTCCATCTTTTAGAAGGAAACTAGCTTAGCAGGCAGACGAGGGACAGCAACTCCTGCCAGAAACGACAGAGGAATTGACGATGTGAAGAGTGAGAAGTGAACTGAACTAGACATCTGAGGTATGTGCTGTACATGCACATGTATTATGTCAGGAAGCACTGAAGAATGTCTGACAGGACTTTATGAATCCAGGACAATGTATCCATCAAAAACCTTGAAGCGCAATCTCATTGAGCAAGCTATTGTCACTTTCTTGCAGGATTGTATATTGTAGAGGAATGTGTTCAGCTCTAATGCTGGGAAATATTATACAAATATTGCATAAATAAGTGGATATATTGTTACAGAATATTACATAAATACATACACACACTACATGACCAAAGATATGTGGACACATGCTCGTCGAACATCTCATTCCAAAATCATGAGTATTAATATGGAGTATGTCACCCCATTGCTGCTTTAACAGCCTCCACTTTTCTGGGAAGGCTTTTCACTAGTCGTTGGAACATTGCTGTGGAGACTTGCATCCATTCAGCAACGAGAGCATTAGTGAGGTCGGGCACTGATGTTGGGCGATTAGGCCTGGCTCGCAGTTGGCATTCCAATTCATCCTAAAAGGTATTCGATTGGGTTGAGGTCTGGGCTATGTGCAGGCCAGTCAAGTTCTTCCACACCGATCTCGACAAACCATTTCTGTATGTCGCTTTGTGCACGGGGGCATTGTCATGCTAAAACAGGAAAGGGCCTTCCTCAAACTGTTGCCACACAGTTGGAAGCACAGAATTGTCTAGAATGTCATTGTATGCTGTAGTGTTACGATTTCCCTTCACTGGACGTAAGGGGCCTCGTCCGAACCATGAAAAACAGCTCCAGACCTTTATTCCTCCTCCACCAGTTGGCAATGTGCATTCGGGCAGGTATCGCTCTCCTGGCATCCGCCAAACCCAGATTCGTCCGTCAGGCTGCCAGATGGAGAAGCACAATTCATCACTCCAGAGAACGCATTCCCACTGCTCCAGAATCCAATGGTGGTGAGTTTTACACCACTCCAACCAACGCTTGGCATTGCACATGGTGATCTTAGGCATGCCATGGAAACACATTTCATGAAGTTCCCGACAAACAGTTCTTGTGCTGACGTTGCTTCCAGACGCAGTTTAGAACTCGGTAGTGACAGTTGCAACTGAGGACAGACGATTGTTAAGTGCTATGCGCTTCAGTCCCATTCTGTTTGCTTGTGTGGCCTACCGCCTCGCGTCTGAGCCTTTGTTGCTCCAAGGCATTTCCACTTCACAATAACAGCACTTACAGTTGCCCGGGGCAGCTCAAGCAGGGCAGACATTTGACAAACTGTCTTGTTGGAAAGGTGGCGTCCTATGACGGTGCCACTTTGAAAATCACTGAGCTCATCAGTAAAGCCATTCTACTGCCAATGTGTACATGGAGATCGATTTTTATACACGTGCGTGGCTGAAATAGCTGAATCCACTAATTTGAATGGGTGTCCACATACTTTTTTTTATATATAGTGTATTACATACACTCGCCGGACAGTTTATTAGGTACAGCCATCTATAGTACTACCGGGTCGGACCCCCCTTTGCCACCAAAACAGCTTAAATTCTTCAGGACATTCTACACAAGATGTCAGAAACGTTCTTCCACAGGAATGTTGCTCCATGCTGAGGCGATGGCATCACGCAGCTGCTGCAGACTGGTTGGCGGTACATTCATGCTGCAAACATGTTTAGTACACTCAGCGTATATCTGACATGGTCCATGTGTGTGAGGTGCATACTTTGTTTCAAAGTAGATTTGTTTAAGACTACCAAGAAACACTCTGGGTGACCCTGATCTAGCCCACTGCAGTAAAAGTTACCTTTCTGTGCCATCAACCACACTGCAATTGAGGTTGGAATAAAAATAGGTTCTTAGTCTCTTGGGAACCCTGCATGGCATTGCCAGTCATATGCTTTCACTAGTCTCTCTCTCTCAAGGGCTTTATTGGCATGGGAAACATATGTTTACAGTGCAAAAGCAAGTGAAATAGATAAAACAAAAGGGCCAAAGTAAGTGAGATAGTTAACAAAAGGGCCAAAGTAAGTGAGATAGTTAACAAAAGGGCCACAGTAAGTGAGATAGTTAACAAAAGGGCCACAGTAAGTGAGATAGTTAACAAAAGGGCCAAAGTAAGTGAGATAGTTAACAAAAGGGCCAAAGTAAGTGAGATAGTTAACAAAAGGGCCAAAGTAAGTGAGATAGTTAACAAAAGGGCCAAAGTAAGTGAGATAGTTAACAAAAGGGCCAAAGTAAGTGAGATAGTTAACAAAAGGGCCACAGTAAGTGAGATAGTTAACAAAAGGGCCACAGTAAGTGAGATAGTTAACAAAAGGGCCACAGTAAGTGAGATAGTTAACAAAAGGGCCACAGTAAGTGAGATAGTTAACAAAAGGGCCAAAGTAAGTGAGATAGTTAACAAAAGGGCCACAGTAAGTGAGATAGTTAACAAAAGGGCCACAGTAAGTGAGATAGTTAACAAAAGGGCCACAGTAAGTGAGATAGTTAACAAAAGGGCCACAGTAAGTGAGATAGTTAACAAAAGGGCCACAGTAAGTGAGATAGTTAACAAAAGGGCCACAGTAAGTGAGATAGTTAACAAAAGGGCCACAGTAAGTGAGATAGTTAACAAAAGGGCCACAGTAAGTGAGATAGTTAACAAAAGGGCCAAAGTAAGTGAGATAGTTAACAAAAGTGAAATAAACAATAAAACATTTACAGTAAACATTGCACTCACAAAAGTTCCAAAAGAATAGAGACATTTTAAATGTCATATTATGGCTATATACAGTGTTGTAACGATGTGCAAATAGTACAAAATGGAAAATGAATAAACATAAATATGTGTTGTATTTACAATGGTGTTTGTTCTTCACTGGTTGCCCTTTTCTTGTGGCATCAGGTCACACATCTTGCTGCTGTGATGGCACACTGTGGTATTTTACCCAATAGATATGGGAGTTTATCAAAATTTGATTTGTTTTAAAATTCGTTGTGGGTTTGAGGGAAATATGTGTCTCGAATATGGTCATACATTTGGCAGGTTAGGAAGTGCGTTCAGTTTCCACCTCATTTTTGTAGGCAGTTTGTACATAGACGGTTTTCTCTTGAGAGCCAGGTCTGCCTATGGCGGCCTTTCTCTATAGCAAGGCTATGCTCACTGAGTCTGTACATAGTCAAGCTTTACTTAATTTTGTTCGGTCACATGGTTTAGGTATTCTGCCACGGTGTATTCTCTGTTTAGGGCCAAATTGCATTTTAGTTTTCAGTGTTTATTTTGTTAATTCTTTCCAATGTGTCAAGTAATAATTTTTTGTTCTCTAATGATTTGGTTGGGTCTAATTGTGTTGCTGTCCTGGGGCTCTGTGGCGTCTCTCTCTCTCAAATGGAATTTCATGACTACTCATTGTTTCACAGTAAGTGTGAAGGCACAATGGACCTCAGTTCCGTAAAGGCCAACTTACTGGAGTGTAAAAAACGGATCACACTGATGCTGACATTTAGGGAGACAATGGCATTTCAGTTTGTTTTCCTTTTTTCTCTCCCCATTCAGAGATCCTCTTTCGTCCGAGCCATGCTGTGTTATAACAACTTCTTCGCCGGGCCCTTTAGCTTTCCAAAATCGCTTCCCGTGAATTACAGACCGGGTCTTATTTTTACCCCTTTCCATGGAAGTGGTAAAGAGGAATCATTGCTTGTTTAAATATAAACTCAACTGCTGCCCCCATGGCCTGAGGTTCCAGTAGCGCTGGTTTACCACAGGGAAAAAGTGCTGTTGTTCAGTGGGGCCTTCCAGCGCCCGAGGAATGCTCAGAGAGAAGCCAGGCCGAAGCCAGGCCAAGCTACCCTTTCCTCTCGTGATTTCCGCCAGTAAACGCTCTTGCGTTTGGCTGCCCCGAGTCATAACATGAATGACAGGATGCCTTGTTCTTGCTCTGTCAATATATCAATACCCTCAAATATTAAATGTGTGGATGGATGGATGGACAGATGGATGTTGGCAATATTTAGGTACAGTACCAGTCAAAAGTTGTATTTTTACTATTTTCTACATTGTAGAATACTAGTGAAGACATCAACACTATGAAATAACACATATGGAATCATGTAGTAACCAAAAAAGTGTGAAACAAATCCAAATATATTTAATAGTTGAGATTCTTCAAAGTAGCCACCCTTTACAACTTTGCACACTCTTGGCATTCTCTCAACCAGCTTCACCTGGAATGCTTTTCCAACAGTCATGAAGGAGTTCTCACATATGCTGAGCATTTGTTGGCTGGTTTTCCTTCACTCTGGGTCCAACTCATCCCAATCCATCTCAATTGGGTTGAGGTCGGGTGATTGTGGTGGCCAGGTCATATGATGAAGCACTCCAACACTCTCATTCTTGGTGAAATAGCTCTTACACAGCCTGGAGGTGTGTTGGGTCATTGTCCTGTTGAAAAACAAATCATAGTAACACTAAGCGCAAAACAAATGGGATGGTGTATCGCTGCAGAATGTCACATCTACTCCTGCTCCTCCGTCTGGTGTTGAACGTTACCGGTTCACTAACCACTGGTCCTGGCAACCCATCATTACACGCACCTGGCATTCATCATTACGCCCACCTGCACTTCATCAACAGGGACACCTGGACTCCATCACTCCACTGATTACCTCCACTATATCTGTCATTCCCTTAGTTCCATTCCCAAGGCAGTATTAACTTCTTGGATATAGGGGGCGCTATTTTAATTTTTGGATGATAAACGTTCCCGTTTTAAACAAGATATTTTGTCACGAAAAGATGACTGACTATGCATATAATTGACAGCTTTGGAAAGAAAACACTCTGACGTTTCCAAAACTGCAGAGATATTGTCTGTGAGTGCCACAGAACTGATGTTACAGGCGAAACCCAGATAAAAATCCAATCAGGAAGTGCCGCATTTTTTGAAACCGCCTCATGCCAATGACTCCTTATATGGCTGTGAATGGGCCACGAATGAGCTTAGGCTTTCTGTCGCTTCCCCAAGGTGTCGACAGCATTGTGACGTATTTGTAGGCATATCATTGGAAGATTGACCATAAGAGACTACATCTACCAGGTGGTCGCTTGGTGTCCTCCGTTGCAATTATTGCGTAATCTCCAGCTGCAGTATTTTTCCGTTCGCTTCTGATGAGAAACCAACTGTCACGACTGATATATTATCGAATAGATATGTGAAAAACACCTTGAGGATTGATTCTAAACAATGTTTGCCATGTTTCTGTCGATATTATGGAGCTAATTTGGAAAAAAGTTTGGCGTTGTAGTGACTGCATTTTCCGGTCTTTTTCTTAGCTAAACGTGATGAAAAAAACGGAGCTATTTCGCCAACACAAATAATATTTTTGGAAAAAATGAACATTTGCTATCTAACTGAGAGTCTCGTCATTGAAATCATCCGAAGTTCTTCAAAGATAAATTATTTTATTTGAATGCTTTTCTTGTTTTTGTGAAAATGTTGCCTGCTGAATGCTAGGCTTAATGCTATGCTAGGCTATCAATACTCTTACACAAATGCTTGTGTAGCTTTGGTTGAAAAGGATATTTTGAAAATCTGAGATGACAGTGTTGTTAACAAAAGGCTAAGCTTGTGTTTCAATATATTTATTTCATTTGCGATTTTCATGAATAGGAAACGTTGCGTTATGGTAATGCGCTTGAGGCTATGATTACGCTCCCGGATACGGGATTGCTCGTCGCTAGAGGTTAACCTCTATGTGTTTCATGTCTGTACTCTGCTCGTCTATCTTGTATTGTTCCATGTTCCGTTTATTATTAAACTCACCACCGGCACTTCCAGACTCCCAGCATCCACGGTACAGAAGGACCAAATGGAAACAGCAGGAAATCAGGACATCTCCCAGACAGTCGATGTACAGGGATAGCTACTTTGTAAGCACCACGACTAGCTGGCGCAACCGGGCATGGCTATGGAAGAGGTTCTTCGCAGTGTTCCACGTCTCGACCATGCCCGAGAGGCGTTGCCTCCCACTAGAGGAGGATGCTCTGCCACCAGTCAAACCAGCGAGCCAGCACATCAGTCCGCCCAGGTCAGCGATGCCTGTTTGTCCTTGTCAGAGGGGAGCCCCCAAGGTAGCCATGGTCATTACTCTGCTGACTGGGCGGGCGTTGGAGTGGGCCACGGCCGTCTGGGGGAGAGGAGAGGAGGAGCTGGCTTCGTTTGTGGGGGTTCATGGCTACTCCAACTATGAGCGCCTACTCAAACTATGGCAGGATGACAAGGCCTCTGCAGAGTACGCGCTCACCTTCTGGACAGTAGCAGCATCCAGCGGATGGAATGAGCCGGCACTCCGTACGCTATTCCCAAAGAGGACTGCGAGAGGAGGTCCAAACGGAACTGGCATGTCGGGACGACAACCTCTCCTTGGACGCGATGGCCATCCGGTTGGATAATCTACTTTGGGAGCGTTGGTACCCACATCTCCCTCTAGCTCCCTCAGTGAATACTCTGTAGCAGAGCTGAAACCTATGGAGGCAGTGGTCACTTGCCTTCCCGGGATAGAGCGATGCAGACAGAGACATCGGAGGCTCTGTCTCTATTGTGGTCAAGGGGGCCACCAGCTTTAGCAGTGTCCGGTATATCCCAAATCGGTATCCACAAGAGCAGAGGGACGGTCGCGTTATCTTCCACCTCCCTGGGCAGGTGTGAGTATCCCATCTTCATCCGTTTCTGTTAAACCCTTTTTAGTGTTGATCACACTAGCTGGCTGTCCCTCATGTACTGTTTCTACAGCGCTAGTGGATTCCGATGTCAAGGGGAACTTTATTGACCAGAACCGTGCCTCCTCTCTGAACATCCCCTCATATGTGCTCTCGTCTCCGTTTCAACCATTGATAATCGGCCACAAGGATCCGGAACCATCACATACGTCAGTACAACACTCAACCTCACCGTGGAGTCCATTCATCAGGAAAACATCCCTTTCTTTCATCACTAGTGCACCAGCTCACAAGATCATGGCTCCATGGCTCCCTTAGCTCCAACACCATAACGCCACCATAAGATGGCATCAGAGAATAAGGCTGACGTTTTACGTGTCCCCAACCGATTGTGTTTTTTTTGTTTGTATATTTGCATTGTTTGTAACTTGTTTTGTACATAATGTTGCCACTACCGTTTCTTATGACCGAAAATAATATCTGGACATCAGGACTGCGATTACTCACCACAGACTGGCAGAATCCTTTTTTTCCTTTAATGAGTCTGACAAGTCCGACGTGAATGATATACTGCTTTCTCGGGAACAGGCCCAGATCCCCATAATTTGTGTGAAGAGGTAGAGAAAAAGGGGCCAGAGGGTGGGCTGACTTCTGAGAATTTGTAGGCGATTGAATAAACCCCCACTTCCTTCCATTCTGCTAGCAAAAGTGCAATCTTTGGAGAATGAAAATCGATGACCTATGAGGAAGATTAAACTACCAACGGGACATTCAAAACTATAATATTTTATGCTTCACAGAGTCGTGGCTGAACGACGACAAAATTAACGAATAGCTGGCTGGTTATACGCTGTACCGGCAGGACAGAACAGCTGCGTCTGGTAAGACAAGGGGCGGCGGACTATGTATTTTTGTAAATAACAGCTGGTGTACGGTATCTAAGGAAGTCTCGAGCTATTGCTCACCTGAGGTAGAGTATCTCATGATAAGCTGTAGGCCACACTATCTCTATTTTTTGTAGCTGTTTACATAACACCACAGACTGAGGCTGGCACTACGACAGCACTGAATGAGCTGCATTCTGCCATACGCAAACAAGATATCACTCACCCAGAGGCAGCGCTCCTAGTAGCCGGGGACTTTAATGCAGGGAAACTTAAATCCATTTTACCAAATTTCTATCAGCAAATCTGACCATAATTCTATCCTCCTGATTCCTGCTTACAAGCAAAAAAAATTGGCAGGAAGCACCAGTGACAAGATCAATAAAAAAGTGGTCAGATGAATATGTTCCGGGAGTACACCACATTAGTCATTGGCTTCATCAATAAGGGCATCGATGATGTCGTCCCCACAGTGACCATACGTACATACCCCAAACAGAAGCTGCTGCTTTCAAGGAGCGGGACTCTAACCCGAAATCCCGCTATGCCCTGCGACGAACCATCAAACAGGCAAAGCGTCAATAAAGGACTTAAATCGAATCGCACTACACCGGCTTTGATGCCCGTCGGGAGTGGCAGGGCTTGCAAACCATTACAGACTACAAAAGGAAGCACAGTCGAGAGCTGCTCAGTGACACGAGTCTACCAGACAAGCTAAACTACTGCAATACTTGTTTCGAGGTATATAATACTGAAACATGCATGAGAGCACCAGCTGTTCCGCTCTCCGCAACCGATGTGAATAAGACCTTTAAACAGGTCAAGATTCACAAGGCTGCAGGGCCAGATGGATTACCAGGACGTGTACTGTGAGCATGCGCTGACCAACTGGCAAGTGTCTTCACTGACATTTTAAACCTCTCCCTGTCTGAGTCTGTAATACCAACATGTTTTAAGCAAACCACCATAGTGACTGTGCCAAAGAACACTAAGGTAACCTGTCTAAATGACTACCGACTCATAGCCATGAAGTGCTTTGAAAGGCATGGCTCACATCAACACCATTATCCCAAAAACCCTAGACCCACTCCAATTTGCATACCGCACCAACAGATCCACAGATGATGCAATCTCTATTGCACACCACACTGCCCTTTCCCAGCTGGACAAAAGGAACACCTACCTGAGAATGCTATTCATTGACTACAGCTCAGCGTTCAATGCCATAGTGCCCTCAAAGCTCATCAATAAGCTAGGGACCCTGGGACTAAACACCTCCTTCTGCAACTGGATCCTGGACTTCCTGACGGGCCGCACCCAGGTGGTAAGTGTAGGTAACAACGCATCCACCACGCTGATCCTCAACACGGGCCCCTCAGGGAAGCGTGCTCAGTCCGCTCCTGTACTCCCTGTTCACTCATGACTGCAAGGCCAGGCACGACTCCAACATCATCATTCAATTTGCTGATGACACAGCAGTGGTAGTCCTGATCACCGACAACGATGAGACTATAGGAGGTCAGAGTCCTGACTGTGTTGTGCAAGGACAACAACCTCTCTCTCAAGGCGATCAAGACAAAGGAGATGATTGTGGACTACAGGAAAAAGAGGACGGAGCACGCCCCCATTCTCATCTGAAGGGGCTGTGTTGGAACAGGTTGAGAGCTTCAAGTTCCTTGGTGTTTACATCACCAACAAACTAACATGGTCCAAGCACACCAAGACAGTCGTGAAGAGGGCACAACAAATCCTAGACTGAAATGGGTCCTTAGATCCTCAAAAGGTTCTATAGCTGCACCATTGAGAGCATCCTGACGGGTTGCATCACTGCCTGGTATGGCAACTGCTCGGCCTCCGACTGCAAGGCACTACAGAAGGTAGTGCGTACGGCCCAGTACATCACTGCCATCCAGTGATGTAAATTGTCAAAGACTCCAGCCACCCTAGTCATAGACTGTTCTCTCTGCTACCACATGGCAAGCGGTACCGGAGCGCCAAGTCTAGGCCCAAGAGGCTTCTAAACAGCTTCTACCCCCAACCTATAAAGCTCCTGAACATCTAATCAAATGGCTACCCAGACTATTTGCACCCCCTCCCCCTCTTTTACACTGCTGCTAATCTCTGTTGTTCCCATCTATGCATAGTCACTTTAATAATTCTACCTACATTCACATATTACCTCAACTAAGCGGTGCCCCCGCAAATTCACACTGTACTGAAACCCCCTGTACTGTGGGGAGAACAAGTATTTGATACACTGACGATTTTGCAGGTTTTCCTACTTACAAAGCAACTGTATCTAGTCTAGCTATTGTTATTTTACTGCTTCTCATTAATTACCTGTTACTTTTATTTCTTATTCTTTTCCATATTTTTTAAAACTGCATTGTTGGTTAGGGGCTCATCAGTAAGCATTTCACAGTAAGGTGCTGCATATACCTGCTGTATATGGAGTATGTGACTAATACAGTTTGATTTGATCTCATGAGATTCATGGACTGGTCCCCCGGTCTGTTGTCCTGTTCCCTCTTGTAATGTGTTTCCCTGTTCCCCTGTGGTTTGGGACGTAGAGGTGGACTTTCGCCAGGCTATGGAAACGGAACCCGCTCCCACTAACTGTCCTCCTGAGCACATCTACATTCCCACAGAGATAAGGGAGAGACTGTTGACCTGGGCACACACAGCTGTCGCTGGACATCCTGAGATCACCCGTACTATAAAATCACTCTCTGAAAAGTATTGGTGGCCCACCTTGGTGCAGGACGTTACTCGCTATGTCAACTGGCACGCTCCAGTAGGGAAACTCCTTCCCCTTCCCGTGCCTCAGCGTCCCTGGTCTCATCTGTCCGTTGACTTTGTTACTGGTCAAATTTTATTTGTCACACGCGCCGAATACAACAGGTAGACCTTGCAGTGAAATGCGTACTTACAAGCCCTGCAGTTTTAAGAAAATACTTTTAAAAAACCTGCAACCTGGCCAAGATAAAGCAAAGCAGTGCGACACAAACAACAACACAGAGTTACACATGGAATAAACAAACATACAGTGAAAAAGTCTATATACAGTGTGTGCAAATGATGTAGGATAAGGGAGGTAAGGCAATAAATAGGTCATAGTGGTGAAATAATTACAACATAGATATTTAACACTGGAGTGACTGATGTGCAGAAGATGAATGTGCAAGTAGAGATACTGGGGTGTAAAGGAGCAAAATAAATAACAGTATGGGGATTAGGTAGTTGGATGGGCTATTTAGATGGGTTATGTACAGGTGCAGTGATCTGTGAGCTGCTCTGACAGCTGGTGCTTAAAGTTAGTGAGGGAGATATGAGTCTCCAGCTTCAGTGATTTTTGCAGTTCGTTCCAACATTGGCAGCAGAGAACTGGAAGGAAAGGCGGCCAAAGAGGAATTGGCTTTGGGGGTGACCAGTGAGTTGAGATAAGACCTTTACCTAGCAAAGACTTATAGATGAGGTAATATGTACATGTAGGTAGAGTTATTAAAGTGACTACGTATAGATAATAACAGCAAGTAGCAGCAGTGTATAAGGGGGGGGGGGGATGCAAATAGTCTGAGTAGCCATTTGATTAGCTTTCAGGAGTCTTATGGCTTAGGGGTAGAAGCTGTTTAGAAGCCTCTTGGACCTATACCTGGTGCTCCGGTACCACTTGCCGTGTGGTAGCAGAGAGAACAGTCTATGACTAGGCTGGCTCGAGTCTTTAAAAAAATGTAGGACCTTCCTCTGACACCGCCTGGTATAGAGGTACAGGATGGCAGGAAGCTTGGCCACGGTGATGTAGTGGGCCGTACGCACTACCCTCTGTAGGGCCTTATGATTAGAGGCCAAGAAGTTGCCATACCAGGCAGTGATGCAACTCGTCAGGATGCTCTCGATGGTGCAGCTGTAGAACTGTTTGAGGATCTAAGGACCCATGCCAAATCTTTTCAGTCTCCTGAGGGGGAATAGGTTTTGTTGTGCCCTCTTCACGACTGTCTTCGTGTGCTTGGAGCTCTCAACCTGCTCTCTTGAGGGAGAGGTTGTTCTCCTTGCACCACACAGTTAGGTATCTGACCTCCTCTCTATAGGCTGTCTCATCATTGTCGGTGATCTGACCTACCATTGTTGTGTCATCAGCAAACATAATGGTGGTGTTTGAGTCGTGCCTGGCCGTGCATTCATGAGTGAACAGGGAGTACAGGAGGGGACTGAGCATGCCCCCGTTTTGAGGATCAGCATGGCGGATGTGTTGTTACCTACCCTTTCCACCCGTCAGGAAGTCTGTAATACTCAGGTAGGTGTTCCTTTTGTCCAGCTGGGAAAGGGCAGTGTGGAGTGCAATAGAGATTGCATCATCTGTGGATCTGTTGGTGCGGTATGCAAATTGGAGTGGGTCTAGGATTTTTGGATAATGGTGTTGATGTGAACCATGACCAGCCTTTCAAAGCATTTCAAGGCTACAGACGTGAGTGCTACGAGTCAGTAGTCATTTAGGCAAGTTACCTTAGTGTTCTTGGGCACAGGGACTATGGTGGTCTGCTTGAATCATGTTGGTATTACAGACTCAGACAGGGAGAGGTTGAAAATGTCAGTGAAGACACTTTCCATTTGGTCAGCACATGCTCGGAGTACACATCCTGTTAATCCGTCTGGCCCTGCAGCCTTGTGAATGTTGACCTGTTTAAAGGTCTTAATCACATCGGCTGCAGAGAGTGTGATCACACAGTCGTCCGGACTGTATGATCTCCCCCCTCTGATTGTTTCACCACCATTCTGGTAGTTGTGGACAGATTTTCTAAATCATGGTGGCTTATTCCTCTCTCTGGTCTCCCTACCTCTCTCCAGGTTGCTGAGACACTGTTCCAGCAGATCTTCTGGCATGTTCCATTCATTATTAAACTCTCCACCTGCACTTGGTTCCCAACTCCCAGCGTCCACGTTATAGCTGTGGTTGCCATGCTGGTTAAGTGTGCCTTCTAAATAAATCACAGACAGTGTCACCAGCAAAGCTCCCCCACACCATCACACCTCCTCTTCTATGCTTCACGGAGGGAACCACACATGCGGAGATAATCCGTTCACTTTCCCTGCGTCTCACAAAGACACGGCAGTTGGAACCAAAAATCTCAAATTTGGACTCATCAGACCAAATGACATATTTCCACTTGTCTAATGTCCATTGCTTGTGTTTCTTGGCCCAAGCATGTCTCTCTTTTTATTGATGTCCTTTAGTAGTGGTTTCTTTGCAGCAATTCAACCATGTAGGTCTGATTCATTCAGTCTCATATGAACAGTTGATGTTGAGATGTGTGTGTTACTTAAACACTGTGAAGCATTTATTTGGGTTGCAATCTGAGGTGCAATGGACATATCCTCTGCAGCAGAGGTAGCTCTTCCTTTCCTGTGGTCGGTCCTCATGAGAGCCAGTTTCATCATAGTTTCATTGATGGTTTTTGCAACTGCACTTGAAGAAACTTTCTAAGATCTTGAAATGCTCCAGATTAACTGACCTTCATGTCTTAAAATAATGATGGACTGTTGTTTCTCTTTGCTTATTTGAGCTGTTCTTGACATAATATCGACTTGTTCTTTTACCAAATAGGGCTATCTTCTGTATTCCACCCCTACTTCATAACAACACAAAAATTCCACGAATGTACTTTTAACAAGGCACACCTGTTAATTGAAACGCATTCCTGGTGACTACCTTATGAAGCTGGTTGGGAGAATGCCAAGAGTGTGCAAAGCTGTCATCAAGGCAAAGGGTGGCTACTTTAAATAATCTCAAATATAAAATATATTTTGATTTGTTTAACACATTTTTGGTTACTACATGATTCCATACATGTTATTTCATATTTGTGATGTCTTCGCTATTATTCTACAATGTAGAATATAGTAAAAATAAAGAAAAACCCTGGAATGAGTAGGTGTGTCCAACCTTTTGACTGGTACTGTAAATCAAAACTATAATTCGGCCACTCAGGAACATTCATTGTCTGCTTGGTAAGCAACTCCAGTATAGATTTGGCTGTGTGTAGGTTATTGTTCTGCTGAAAGGTGAATTCAACTCCATGTCCTGTGGAAAGCAGACTAAACCAGGTTTTCCCTCTTGGATTTTGCCTGTGCTTAGCTCTCAGTTTTTATTTTATCCAAAAATATTCCCCAGTCCTTAACGATTAGAAACATACCCATAACATCATGCAGCCCCCACTTGAAAATATGTTTTTCCCCAAACATAACACTTTGTATTCAGGACAAAAAGTGAATTGTTTTGCCACAAGTCAAGGGGTGTGAAAACTTTCTGAAGGCATTGTATGTATGCATGCAGGTTCAATATACATGACATACAGTATGTATGTGTTCGGCATGCTGTACATATCTTCCTACTACTGTATACATTTAGTTTAGAAACCAAGTGTCAACTCCCCTCTATCCCAAGCTGCTGTTCAAACAAATGCAAATATGAAAGTGCTTCCCAGAAATCCACTATCCGCAGTTGATTCAATCCCAGTCTAGTGTAAAGTATTCAAATCACCTGAGAAACATCCACACCCAGCAGTTGCTTTGCATTACAGAGGTACAGTATGTATCCTATCTAAATGGCTTCATCTCAGTCTACAGCACTTATAATGTACTACCACAGATCCCCCAATCAACAACAAATAAAACCAGCAGTGACATGGAGAAAACAGCATGGTGGCAGAATTGTAGGTTCCACAAATTCTCTCCCCCTATTGGACATTATATATAGCCCCTCACAATCCAGCCATGCCTCTTGATGTGCACTGTACGCCGGAGACTAAGCCAAAATACACCTCCTCCCTTCCACTAGAATAACAAAACAGTTCTACCGTAGAGCAAAAACAAATGGACAAATTGTAGACCTTAGGATAGATCAACATTGCTTTTGGGAATCACTGTTTAAGAGGCAAAAATTATACAGCAAACTGGATTCCTACACGGTTATGGATTCAGAGGTTTGGAGTGCCAGTGTAGTAAATGGTTTAAGGTATTTAATAAGATAATTAGTATTTACTCATCAAGATTAGGATTGATGAAGACTACAGAAAAGTTCACCTAGGGTTCAGAAGAGAAACTGCTGCTTTAGCTAATAAAATACTACTAGATCTCAGATCCTTGTTTGATTGACTGTAAGCCAACATTCAGATGATCTGTGGTTTGTGAATAAAACATACAACTAGAGCAGAAGAAAGCTGTCCTCATCTTCTCTCCCCTCATGACCTTCACATACATAAATAAATGCATCCATCGTAGAACTTTACAGTGCTTGAATGGGAGACTAAGCAAAGGAAGTTGATGTTGGTGTGCCGTGAATTTGGTGGAGGACCGATTCTGTATGGATTAACACGAGTCACTGGGGACATTGTTCTGTAAAAAGATGCATTCAAATCAGTAAGGTCCTTATTCTCTGTAAATCTATCTGCTTTATAACGCTCTCTCCTGATATTCGTCGTGAAGATAAAGGAGAGAAACTATACAAAAATCAAGTCCCATCTGGTCTTTCTGACAACATCAATATGGTGCTATATGGAAGCATGATTAAACACCAAAGCTGCTCGTTCTTTTTAGCATGAACTGAAAAAGATGAACAATGCCTTTGTTCCACGGGAGACAATGAAACTCGTTTAGCAGAGATTGAAAGGTCCGGGCATGCACAAATGCTTTAGTAAACACCTCGGGGAAATAAATAATGTTCTGAGCAGGGTATCACACATCAAAGAGAAACATATCTATTAAATCATTTCTGGAGGATATGCATCAGAAATTACCTTCCAGTAATCGTTGATGTGTAAAGTGAGATGGGATATTGGAGTGGAAATCACGGCAGCACCAATAAATAAGTTGTCAATGCCACAAGTGTTTTTCTTTGCCCAAAATTGCGTAGTATCATCAAAGGTCCACTTTCAAAAAAACCTTGTGAGATTTATGATTCGGGGTATCATAATGTTCTCAAAGGCATTGAGTATGTTTACATGCACACTAATAATTCGATATTAAACTGATTATGGCAATCGGCCGTGTCGGGCTCTCGAGTGGCGCAGCGGTCAAAAGCACTACATCTCAGTGCTAGAGGCGTTACTACGGACACCCTGGTTCGAATCTAGGCTGTATCACAACCGGCCGTGATTGGGAGTCCCATAGGGGGGTGCACAATTGGCTCAGCATCATCCGGATTTGGCCGGTGTAGGCCGTCATTGTAAATAAGAAATGTGTTCTTAACTGACTTGCCTAGTTAAATAAAAGGTTATATGGCAAAAGTCATGTAAATACCTTACCCTGCTTATCTTAAATCGGCGTACGGTCAAAATCGAAGTAACCATACACAGATTAAAAACACATGGTTTTCTGCGCAGTCTTTCGAATTATTAGGACATGTTAAAACCTTAAATCGGCATTCCAGCTTTGAATGTGATCTGCCCATTGTGCTAGCACCAGTTGAACGTGTCTCCTTCTTTAGCATGAGTGAAGTGTGTTCGGATCAACTGAATGTAAGAGTGTTATACAGTTTGTATGTTAAAACTACTTCTATGTCCAAAATAACATGTTCACTGTGGTGGAATGTCTATTTTGATTGCAGATGTTCTGCATTCAGTTCCATCAGGTAGCCTGATTTCAGATATTTCCATGCAAACAGGATTTTTAGGGAAATCTTTCTTCTTGCAAAGCATGTAAACATTTTATTCTAACTATTATATTAATCTGACTAGCCACAATAATCACATTATTGAGTGCATGTACAGTTGAAGTCGGAAGTTTACATACACCTTAGCCAAATACATTTAAATTCAGTTTTTCACCATTTCTGACATTTAATCCTAGTAAAAATCCCTGAATTAGGTCAGTTAGGATCACCACTTTATTTTAAGAATGTGAAATGTCAGTATAATAGTAGAGAAAATTATTTATTTCAGCTTATATTTCTTTCATCACATTCCCAGTGGGTCAGAAGTTTACATACACTCAATTAGTATTTGGTAGCATTGCCTTTAAATTGTTTAATTTGGGTCAAACATTTCAGTTAGCCTTCCACAAGCTTCCCACAATAAGTTTGGTGAATTTTGGCCCATTCCTCCTGAGTGTCACGCCTTGGTCTTAGTATTTTGTGTTTTCTTTAATTATTTGTTCAGGCCAGGGTGTGACATGGGTTTATTGTGTTGTCGTATTGGGGTTTTTGTAGGCATTGGGATTGTGGCTGACTAGGGGTGTGTCTAGCATAGGCTTGGCTGCCTGAGGCGGTTCTCAATCAGAGTCAGGTGATTCTCGTTGTCTCTGATTGGGAACCATATTTAGGTAGCCTGGGTTTCACTGTGTGTTTGTGGGTGATTGTTCCTGTCTCTGTGTTTGTTTGCACCAGATAGGCTCAGTCACTTTGGTTTTTCTTTTTTCATTGTTTTGGAAGAGAAGAGAACGAGCGCCATTCTCCTTGCGGAGATGGTGCTAAATACATCAACACGGTCGGTCCCTGGGATTGGGCTGGCCAATACGATTCGTTTTGCTTGGAAGGAAAAGGAGTTGGAGCCTTTAGGACGGGAAACTTTTGGAAGGATAATATTGATGGGGATTCTAAAGCTGACGGTGAAGGACGTGTTTTGTTTCCAAGGCAACTCGTTGGAGGGAGCATACGACGTGGCACTATATACAGAGGAGAAACACGATGATATCCTGAGAAGGGCAAGAGCAGTGGGAGGCGAGAGGCCGATGAGCCACTATGAAATAACAAGCCTGGCGAAGAATAACTTTAGGGTTGTAACGGTCAACATTTACAACCCATACGTTAAGGATGAAGAGGTGAGGGCCTTTCTGGGGAGATACATGGATAACGTCTCCTCAGCAAGGCACCTCAAAGACTCCCTTGGGTTTTGGAATGGGAGGAGAGGCTTCCAGGCCCTCCTCAGAGAGGACCCAAAGGGACATGGTGGCTTCCTCCATCCTCCTGCTATGTTCTCCCTAGGGGCTGACAGGGGGACGTTGTTTTATACACGTCAGCCCCCATTTTGCAGGCGCTGTATGGCCTACGGCCACATATTCGCCTCGTGCAGCACAAGAAAATGCAGATTTTGTGGATCTGAGGAACACGAGGCGAAGGATTGTGACAAGCCTAAGGCGTGCCACGGGTGTGGCTCGTCAGCACACCTGTGGCGGGGGTGCCCGGCTCGTCAGAGGTCATATGCGTCTGCGGCTGGGGGGGGAGCAGGAGCGGGGGATGGGGGAAGAAGAGGGGGGGAAGGAAGCAAGCCTCATGACCAGAGTACAGGTCCAGAGGGGAAGGCCGCAAGGAAGGAGGAGGAGCAAGAAGCGGCGGATGGAAGAGAGAAGGAAACGGAAGGCACGGGAGTAGGAGAACCAGGAAAAGCGGCGGAAGAAGGCAACCGAGTGGAGGAGCATGAGAGAGAAGAAAGCGAGGGAGGAGTGTTGGAGAAGGAGACGGTGGAAGAGCAAGTGGACTGGGGGGAAAGTGCCCTGGTGGAAGAGATGAGGGGTATGGTGGAGGAGCTGGTGGGGGGGGAGGGTGGTATCTCTCCACTACCGCCATCACCAAAGAAGAGAATGAAGAGGAGGGTGCGATTGGCCGACAGTGAGAGGGAGGGGATGGCCAAGAGAGTGATGGGGGTGGGAGAAACCTCTGGGTTGCTGCTGGTTTCCCCAGGCCCTCAACTTCTGTTGGGTGGGGACACACCTAACAAGACTCAGGACTGGGTACAGGAGGAGGTGGGGAGTTTTTTGTTTGGGGACTCAGCCTCCCCGATTTTTTTCCAATCCAGCTGCAGCACTGGGGAGGGGGAGGATTGTGGGGGTAGACCCAGGGTGCAGGGCACCCCGGAGCCAAACACTATTCCTGCATCCTGGGTTGGTGAGATGGAGGAAGTGGGGGGGATGTCGGGAGTACGGATGGTGTTTTCACCGGTAGATATGGAGCAGGGGAGCATCGGGTGAGTCTCCTGTTTTTGTTTTTTTCTGTCTGGGTTTAGAATTTGAGTGTATTACATGTTTTTATTTGATTCTTTCATGGGGTCTAATTTTATTTTTGTTACTTTAAATGTAAGGGGTTTAAGGGATTTTGTTAAGAGGAGGGCGGTTTTTAGTTATTTGGAGGGTGTGGGGTTTGATTTTTGTTTTTTACAGGAGGTTCACCTGAGGGATGGAGGGGATGTTAGTAGGTTTAAGAGGGAGTGGGACAAGGGGGAGTCGGTTTGGGGTATTGGGGGGGTGCACTCATCGGGGGTAGGGATTTTGTGTGGGCACAGGGAGGTAAAAGTGGAGGATTCTTTTGTGGTAATGCAGGGGAGGGTTATAGGGGTGGATGTCACGATAAGGGATTGTAAATTTAGATTAGTGGTGGTGTATGGGCCACAGGTGGTGGCAGACAGGAGGGAGATGGTGGACTGTCTGACGCCCCTGTGTGTCACAAATAGGAAATTAGTGATAGGGGGGGATTTTAATACAGATTTAGGAATAGGGGGGGATAGCAGTGCAGGCGCCATTACCAGGCTAATGGCTTGCCATGGTCTGGTTGATGGTGGTCTGCACACTACTCCGAAAATGGCCGGTCCTACATGGCGCAACTCCAGGGGGGTTGAGCGGAGGCTCGACTATATTTTTGTACCCAGGTCTTTGGGTAAGTTGTCTGGGCGGCTGTTGCCTGTTTTCTTTTCGGATCACGACGGGGTGCTCCTGCAGGTGGGGTCTCCAGTCTGCCTCTTTGGTAGGGGGTACTGGAAGTTAGATCGGGATGTGCTGGAGGAGCAGGCTTTTGTTGACAGGTTTTATGATTTCTTTTGGAGGCTTGAAGGCCTCCGGTCCATGTGCGAGGGGGTGTTAGAGTGGTGGGAATTAGTTAAGGTGAGGATTAGGGCTTTTATAATAGGGTATTGCAAGAGGAAAAAAAGGGAGGAGAGGAGGGAGGTGGATCGTATCCAAAGGTTAATTGAACTCGAGTATGAGGCAGGCAACCTCGGCGGGTCGTTTGACTGGGAGAGATCCGCTACCCTAAAGGCGCAGCTCAGGGAGTTGCAGGAGCGGAAGGCTCGAGCTTTCCTGGAGCGTGCGCATAGTGGCTTTCTAGAACACAATGAGACTTGTTCCGCTATGTTCTTTAAGTCGGTTAGGGCCAGACAGAGTAGGAAGGTAATGCATGGCATTAGGGAAGAAAATGGTAGTATAGTTAGAGAACCAGAGGATATGGTCAGGGTGACAACTGATCATTTCCAAGGTTTATTTAAGGAAAGGGAAATAGATGTAGAGCAGGGAAATGTGTTTTTAGAACACTTGTCCAGGCGGTTGCCGGAGGACATTAGAGAAGTGATGGAGGCCCAGATTTCACTAGAAGAGGTTGAGAGCGCTCTTAGGAGGATGGGAAAAGGGAAGGTGCCTGGGATGGATGGGCTGCCGGCTGAGTTTTATCTCAAGTTTTGGGGTATACTTGGACCAGTGGTCCTCGAAGTCTTGAAGGCCATCCTTGAGACGGGGGTCCCGGGGGGATCAATGGCTGTTGGTGTGCTGTCACTTTTATATAAGAAGGGGGAAGTAACAGACCTTGGCAACTGGCGGCCATTGACCATGCTGTGCGTAGATTACAAGCTACTTGCAAAGGTTTTAGCAGACCGGTTGAGGACTGCCTTTAATGGTAGCAGCGCTAGATCAGGCGAAAGCCTTTGATCGCGTGAATAGATCCTTTTTATTCAGAGTGTTAGGTCGATTAGGATTTGGGGAGAAGTTCATAGGATGGATTCGTACATTATATGTCGGAGCGGGGTGCCGAGCTAGTGTAAATAGTCACTTGGGTGACGTTTTTGACCTCTCGTCTGGGGTCAGGCAGGGGTGCCCACTCTCGGCTCTCCTCTTCGTTCTGTACATGGAGCCTCTGGGGGCTGCCATTAGGGCAGACACAGGGGTGGAAGGCTTGTTGATCCCTGGAAGTGGTGGGCTGCGTGTTAAGATGACGCAGTACGCCGACGACACTTCCTTGCTGCTGTGCAAGGACTCGTGCCTGACAAGGTCCCTTGCCATCTTTGGGGATTTCACCCGAGCGTCGGGAGCGGTTCTGAACCATGCAAAGTCTTCCGTCAAGTTTTTCGGTAGATGGCGCGGTAGAACGGATGTGCCCGGGGGGTTATCTCTCTGTGAGGGGGCCCTGAGGATTCTCGGGGTCCATTTTGAGACCTCCGGCTCAGCGACGCTAAACTGGAACATGCGTATCGCAGTGGTACAGAGGATGCTAGCAATGTGGAAGGCTAGGTATTTGTCTTTTATGGGCAAAGTCCTGGTCCTAAAGGTGGATGTGTTGCCGTCTCTTTTGTATTTGGCGTACATCTACCCATTGCCGGCTTGTCTGAGGAGGCCTCTAGTGAGGCTTGTGTTTCAGTTCATGTGGAGTGGCAGGTGCGAGTGGGTCGCCAGGGCACGCATGCTCTGTCCCATCGGGGAGGGAGGTAGGGGGGTACCACATTTCCCCCTCAAGCTGGACGCAATTTTTGTTTCTTTCTTGTTAACGGAGCTTGCTCATCCATTGATACACCCGTCCGGTTACCTCCTGCGGGTGTTCTTCTCGTATCAGGCGAGAAGCGTAATGGTGTGGTCTAACACGGGTCCTCGGGCGGAACAGCTGCCGTGGCACTTTGGTCATGCGGCCAAGTGGCTGCGTGCACACCCTGAGGTTGAAGTTGCCCGAGTAGGTTTAGATCACAGGCACCTGTACGAGGAGGTCAGAAAGGCAGGGAGTCCGGCGCCTGTAGTGGGCATCTCGGAAGTGGTCTGGGAGGGAGTGCAGGCGCGGGGTCTGGACAACAGGCTCAAGGACCTGAATTGGTTGAGCCTCCATAAGTGCTTGCCGGTACGTTCCATCATGTACCGGTATAGTTTGGTGCAATCCCCCACCTGTCCAAGATCCTCTTGTGGCAGGGAGGAGACTGTGCGCCATGTCTTTTGGGACTGTGCCTTTGCCGGAGTAGTATGGGCTAGGGCACGGGTGTTGTTAGGTTTGGTAAGGGGGGATTTTGTATTGACGTGGGCCAGGTTAGAGAGAGGTGTAGGGAGAGCGAGAGGGACGGATAGGGACAGGTTTCTGCTCTGGCTTCTCATGAGTCTCTTTAAACGGGGGCTGTGGGAAGCCAGGCAGAACATGGTGAAGACAGGGAGAGATTGGGGGGTGGAAGGGATAGTGAGGAGGGTGGAAGGAGATTTGAGGGGGAGGATGAAGAGGGAGGAGAGGAAGCGGGGGCAGCATGCTGCTCGGGAGAGGTGGAAGGGGGGTTTAGGGCTGGGTGTCATTTAGATTTGTAAGGGGATAGATTAGGGATGGGGAGATAGGGAAAGGTAGTTTGTAGGGTGACGGGGAGGGAAGATGCTCCCCTGAGGTTTGTTTGGGGTTTTTGTTTTGTTTAGTTAAATACCATTGTTGAAGTATGTATGAAAATTATGAGTTGTAAAGAATGAATGGTATTGAAGGTAATAAATTATTTTTTATTAAAAAAATTAAAAAAATAGGCTGTAATAGGTTTTCGCGTTCTGTTTGTTGTTTTGTTTATATATATATATATATATATATATATATATATATATATATATATATATATAGTTATTTCATGTATCGCTATTCTTCATTAAAAGACATGAGTAACCACCACGCTGCATTTCGGTCCGACTCTCCTTCAACAGACGAACGCCGTTACACTGAGCTGTTTTAACTGAGTCAGGTTTGTAGGCCTCCTTGCTCGTACACGCTTTTTCAGTTCTGCCCACAAATTTTCTATAGGATTGAGGTCAGGTCTTTGTGATGGCCACTACCTTGACTTTGTTGTCCTTAAGCCATTTTGCCACAACGTGCGTTGTCCATTTGGAAGACCCATTTGCGACCAAGCTTTAACTTCCTGACTTATGTCTTGAGATGTTGCTTCAATATATCCACAACATTTCCCACCTCATGATGCCATCTATTTTGTGAAGTGCACCAGTCCCTCCTGCAGCAAAGCAAACCCATAGCATGATGCTGCCACCCCCGTGCTTCACGGTTGGGATGGTGTTCTTTGGCTTGCAAGCCTCCCCCTTTTTCCTCCAAACATAAAGATGGTCATTATGGCCAAACAGTTCTATTTTTGTTTCATCAGACCAGAGGACATGTCTTCAAAAACCTTGTGCAGTTGCAAACAGTAGTCTGGCTTTTTTATGGCAGTTTTGGAGCAGTGGCTTCTTCCTTACTGAGCGGCCTTTCAGGTTATGTCAATATAGGACTCATTTTACTATGGATATAGATACTTTTGTACCTGTTTCCTCCATCATCTTCACAAGGTCCTTTGCTATTGTTCTGGGATTGATTTGCACTTTTCTCACCAAAGTACGTTCATCTCTAGGAGACAGAACGTGTGTCCTTCCTGAGCGGTATGATGGCTGCGTGGTCACATGGTGTTTCTACTTCCGTACTATATTTTGTACAGATGAACGTGGTACCTTCAGGTATTTAGAAATTGCTCCCAAGGAAGAACCAGACTTGTGGAGGTTTCCAATATTTGTTCTGAGGTCTTGGCTGATTTCTTTTTATTCTCCCATGATGTCAAGCAAAGAGGCACTGAGTTTGAAGAGAGGCCTTGAAATGCATCCACAGGTACACCTTCAAATGACTCAAATGATGTCAATTAGGCTATCAAGCTTCTAAAGCCATGACATAATTTTCTGGAATTTTCCAAGCTATTTAAAGGCACAGTCAACTTGGTGTATGTAAACATCTGACCCACTGGAATTGTGATACAGTGAATTATAAGTGAAATAATCTGTCTGTAAACAATTACATGTGTCATGCACAAAGTAAAAGTCCTAACCTGTCTTGCCAAAACTATAGTTTGTTAACAAGAAAGTGGTTGTGGTTGAAAAACGAGCTTTAATGACTCCAACCTAAGTGTATGTAAACCGACTTCAACTGTAACCGTATTCAGTGATAGGATAACATATTTGGAAAAATCAGCCTGACTAAACAGTCTTGGCCAAGGGAGGAAGTATGGCTTGCAAAGGGTCTCCTGTCACTGGATAGGATGTTTTTAAACTAGATCTGCATGACTTCTGAAAAGTTCTGATCTAATGACACTTTGGGTCATTGAACAATCCAAATGGATCACCTTTAAACTGGAACATGGCTAAAGTTGGTGACATTACTTTTACTCACATTCACACAGGCCTCTACACTATGGGGAAAAAAAGGTGCTATCTAGAACTTAAAAGGGTTCTTCCTGGAACCAAAAGTTTTTTACTTGGAACCAAAAAAAGGACTCTTCTATGGGGACAGCCATAGAACCCTTTTGAAAAACTTTTTTCTAAGAGTGTATGTGCAAAATTAGGGTTAACTATGATCGGCCCAGCATACTATTAGTCTTGACAGATATCATTAAAGGTTAATGAACACAAACGGCTTCCTCTGTACTGTTTCCTATTGCAGAAAATGGGTTACAATTTATTATACAACCAGATTAATGTAAATTATTATAATGTTTAGGGCAAATTGCATGAAAGGCTCTTAGTATTAAGACAGGCCTTTGTTTATGTGTATGCATGTGTGGCTGAGTCCCTTCAGTTAAGCATATTGGCCTGCAGATTTCATCTAATGAATATAACTGGTTGTACACACTATACGGTGTAGAATAAGGACTCAGCTCCGCATTTGACCATCTTTATGTTATGAAAGTATATGGCAAACTTTTAGATAGAATTTTGGGTGAAAAGAGTCATGGCTCACATTAATAGAAGAAGGACAACATGTTAGGCAGCTGTATACTTGAGATTCTGAAAAAAGTATCAGAAACCCGAAAAGAGTCAGAAGTTACAGGAAATGCATTTGTTTAAAGAAATTCGTGGAAATTCGTGGAAATTCGTGGAAGTGTCATCTACCAAAAAGAGAGCAGAGTCAATAAAACCAAGTGAAATAATGTGGTAAATATAAACCAAAAGAAAACTGCAGAAGCGAATGAAAAAAGGAAAAACAGACAAAAAGATGCACCGTTGCTGACCTCCTTTTCTCTGCGCTGCAGGCCATTACGGATTGATGAAGGGAAGAGCTGTTTACTTAAGAGTGAGGCGCACACAACTGCAACATGACAGGTTAAAACATGGCAGTCTTCACTTCAGTTTATCTCTGGGGTTTTTTCGTAAGTGAATTGTGTGGGTATTAAGGGGCCTCTATGTGTGTGGTCTGGGATGAGGAAGGAGAGAGACGAGAGGGGAGGGGGAGGTTGGGGAGAAGACATGGGTCAGGAAAGGAAAAACGTGAGAGAGGGTTTAGAGAGAGGGAGAGGAGAGTCGAATAGGATGTGAGACGTAGGATGTTAACAGACAGACAGAGTAATGTGATCTTTCATGATCTAAAATGGGACTATTGACACACATCCTGCCAATAGAGGCTGACTGAATTGAGAGAGAAAGGATGGAAGAAATGGAGAGAAAGAGAGAAAGAATGAGAGAGCCATGTAAAAAACAGTTATATCAGACAAGTCCAAAGCTAATAGTTGGATCCAGCACTAAATCCATTTTTTATATCAAATCAAATTTCATTTGTCACATGCACCAAATACAAAAGGTGTAGACTTTACTGTGAAATGCGTTCTTACGAGCCCTTTCCCAACAAAGCACAGGTTAAAAAAAGTACATAATAATAAAATAAAATAACAGTAACGAGGCTATATACAAGGAGTACCGGTACAGAGTCAATGTGCAGGGCCACGAGGTAGTTGAGGTAATTGTGGTAATGTACATGTACATAGGTGTAAAAGTGACTAGGCCATTAGGAGAAATAATAAACAAATTAGCAGAAGCATATTTGAAGAGTGTGAAAGTGTATATGTGTGTGTGTGGTGTCAGTGTGTGTGTGTGTGTGTGTGTGTGTGTGTGTGTGTGTGTGTGTGTGTGTGTGTGTGTGTGTGTGTGTGTGTGTGTGTGTGTCAGTCTAGTATGTGTGAGTGTGTGGGTAGAGTCTAGTGAGTGTGCACATAGCCATTGCAAGAATTTCAGTGTAAAAAAATAAACATAATATAATAAGGGGTTCAATGCAAATAGTCCCTGTAGCCATTTGATTAACTGTTCAGTCGTCTTGTGGTTTGGGGGTAGAAGCTGTTCAGGAGCCTTTTGGTCCCAGACTTGGTGCTCCGGTACCACTTGCCGTGTGGTAATTGAAAAGGGCAGTGGGGAGTGCAATAGAGATTGTGTCATCTGTGGATCTGTTGCGGCGGTATGCGAATTGGAGTGGGTCCAGGGTGTCTGGGATGATGGTGTTGATGTGAGCCATGACCAGCCTTTCAAAGCATTTCATGGCTACAGATCTGAGTGCTACGGAGTGATAATAATTTAGACAGGCTACCTTGGCCTTCTTGGGCACACGGACTATGGTAGTCTGATTGAAACATGTAGGTATTACAGACTGGGCCAGGGAGAGGTTGAAATTATCAGTGAAGACAACTTGCTAGCTGGTCAGCGCATGCTCTGAGTAAGTATCCTGGTAATCCGTCTGGCCCTGTAGCCTTGTGAATGTTAACCTGTTTAAAGGTCTTGCTCACATCGGCTACGGCGAGATTGATCACACAGTTGTCCTGAACAGCTGGTGCACTCATGCATGGTTCAGTGTTGTTTTTCTAAAAGCGAGCATAGAAAGTACTTAGCTCGTCTTCTAGGCTTGCTTCACTGGGCAGCTCGCTGCTGGGTTTCCCTTTGTAATCCGTGATAGTTTGTAAGCCCTGCCACATCCGACGAGCATCAGAGCCGGTGTAGTGGGATTTGATCTTGGTCCTGTATTGATGCTTTGCCTGTTTGATGGTTACATTGGCAGGCGTAGCATCCGGATTAGTGTCCCGCTACTTGAAAGCTGCAGCTCTAGCCTTTAGCTCTGTACAGATGGCATGCTGGTAAAAATTATGTAAAACGGATTTTAGTTTTCCTGCATTAATATCACCGGCCACAAGGGGCACCACCTCTGGATGCTAATTTTATACAGCGCGATGAGTGTGGTCTTAGCGCCAGCATCTGTGGTGGTAAATAGGCAGCTATGAAAAATATAGATAACTCTCTTGGCAAATAGTATGGTCTACAGCATTTCGAGAGTTATTCTACTTTAGTTGAGCAGAACCTTGAGACTTCCTTAATATTAGAGACCGCGCACCAGCTGTTGTTAACAAGAGACACAAACCCCTTCCCCTGAGCTTCCCCGCCGCTGCCGTTCTGTCCTGCCGATGTATAGAAAAAACAGCTTGATTTATATTTTCCATGTCCTTGTTCAGCCATAACTCTGAGAAACATAGATCACGTTGATAGGATAGTCTCGAGCGGAGCTCGTCCAGTTTGTTCTCCAGTGATTGCGGGTTCATCAATAGAACAGAAAGCAGAGGCGGTTTATCCACTCTCTGACGTAGTCTTGTCAGGTACCCTGCACGCCGGTCTCTACAGTGCCACCTCCTCCTTCTCCACGTGTCGGGGACTTGGGCCTTTGCCTCCGACTCATTGAAGTAAAAGTCCTCATCCAAATCGAGGTTAGTGATAACTGCTCTGATGTCCAGAAGCTCTATTCGGTCATAGGAAACAATGTCGGAAACATTATGTACAACAAAAAGTTACAATCAGTGGAAAAAATATGGTCGGGAGCCCTAAAACGGCTGGTATTTCATCCAGCGCTATTCTTCATCAGTCGGAGGAGAATAATTAGACGTGGATTGAATCCAACCAGAGTCAGCAGGCCATGCTGTGCCTGAGAACCTATCTCAACCAACTCTATTAACACTCCTGCACCATTGCCTCTAATCAAAACTTTGTCTGATTGGATCACAGGTGAATCAAATGTCAATACAGTCACGACTTCTATTACAACAGCACTTAGGTATAAACACTGGTCAAAACAAACACGTTGAGAGAGGTTTGCACATACAGAACAACAGATGAAATAATAAGTCATTACGTAAGGGAGGGTTTTTGTGTTGTTTGTGTGCTCAGAGGAAAGGTGGCTTACCATTGGGAGCAGGGAGTAGCGAATGCTGAATCCGGGCTCGGAGGGGAAGTACTCGTCGGAGATAAATCGCACCCGGATCTGACTGCCTTTGGATGTGTGACTGGCGGGTACCTGGGACCCGCACCAGCGGCCCAGGATGGTGTTCTCAGAAGGCTCATCGATCTCCACAAAATCATACCTGGAAAAAGAACACAGAGAGGGGGGGGGGGGGATAGCGAGAGAGAGAGGGGAGGTGAGAGAGAGAGCTTTGGCTCAATACGTGTGGTCCCCTGAATTCACATTGCCATTGGAGACAGGACATAAAGTTGGCATGCATTGAAAGAGAGCACTTAATGCATATACTGAACATTACACACCAAACTGGGTGCTGGCACATTTATATATCCTCTGAGGCACTGAATTGGTGTGGAAATCTAGAGGGCTTTCATGGTTGCTTCTCTCAATCTGGGACCTTACCCATGTAGCATGATGCTATTTCATAAATTGCCTGTGATTGCTTATTGTGAGGTTAGCTTTGTCCCTCTGGAGCCCTAATACACACCCCACTGAGCTGTAGCTGCCCTACACAGCCCCCTCCTGTTTTATATTTCCCTTCCCCTCCTCCCGCCCATCCATCCATCATTCCACCCATCCAGTTCCCTCTCTCTGAGGAGAAAGGGCTATTCTATCACTAAATGGTTTCTAACGGTGGGGCCTAATGCTCAAAGTGCCTCCGCCAGGAGCGATGGGCAGCTCTATAATTTAGAGTCGATATTAAATGTAGAAAACATAAGCTGAGTATTGCTTGTGCAATCATTCAGCGAGCAACCTCAAGTGGGTTAGGAGGGAAAGTATTAGCAGTCGTCGCCTCTGGTTAGCGATAATGGGCCAGACACAAACCCTGGCGCAAGTCTATTAGGCTAACGCTAAACACTGTAAGCAAATGCATCTTTTGTTGAGTTTTGGATTGACTTTTGAATTAAACCTGAGCTCATTAGAAGTAGCATAGCACTCCACTGGCAACGATGCCTCGTGGCTCTTCAAATAAGAGTTACCTTGTCCGTGCCTTGTAAACTAAATCTGATAGATCTTTAGTCATATTACAGACCATTCAAATAATCTGTACTTTATTTCAGATTACATGGTCACTTTCAGGAATTGAGTAGAAGGAAAACAATCGGGACAAATGTGCATCTGTGATTGTGTTTTGTAACAACGTATTCCGGCATAATAGGTTTTGTTACTCGATTTTGTTTACCGTTGATATTCAGATTTCTATTTCGGCTTCGGACGTGGTTGACTCGTCACTGGTCTTAAAGGAAATTACTTGAGTAACTAATTCACATCGTATCTCTATTGATTAATTGGTTTCAGAAATGTGGTCAATTAGCATTCTAGAGTGGAGAGAGGGGACAGACAACCTTACCTTGTTTTATCACTCTCTAAATACAGCAGAGTTCCAGAAAACCTTTAATCCTCATTTCAAAGAGTCTTTCCAAGGTAGTGGGTCTTGTTATTTTGTGGAACCAATGATCCACATTCAATAAACCCTTGTTTCACAGTCCACAGTCAAGTCTGGTACTAATCACTCAAGCGTTGTTGACAGGCACACTTACCTTTCATTCAGCGCTGCCAATAGACATATTAGGTTACCGAGGACATTGTTTACATTTTCCGTCTCCCTGACAGTTTCAGTTTGAGCTGGTTTCTATAAAAACAACACAGGGGACACGCATACAACTAAAAAGGGATTTGCTGTGATGTTAAATAAACCTTGACTGACAAATTTCCTGACATGGTTGCCTTTGATTTGGGAAAGGTCACGCAGGAGGAAGCGAGGAGCTCGATGGCGTTCAGAGGGAGAAGGTGCAAACGTTTTCTTATATACATGCAATAGTTAACGTGCCTAATGTTATCAGTATACTGTAAATCGCATTCAAACATGAATTTTGTTCAGTGCCTACAGTGCCTTCAGTAAGTATTCATACCCCTTGACTTATTACACATTTTGTTGTGTTACAGCCTGAATTCATACAGAAGTATCTCATTTACAAACACTACGTTCAAAAGTTTGGGGTCACTTAGAAATGTCCTTGTTTTTGAGAGACAAGCACATTTTTTGTCCATTAAAATAACATCACATTGATCAGAAATACGGTGTCGACATTGTTAATGCTGTAAATGACTATTGTAGCTGGAAACGGCAGATGTTTAATGGAATATCTATATAGGTGTACTGGGATCCATGATCAGTAATCATCACTCCTGTGTTCCAATGGTACATTGTGTTAGCTAATCCAAGTTTATCATTTTAAAAGGCTAATTGATCATTAGAAAACTCTTTTTAAATTATGTTAGCACAGCTGAAAACTGTTTCCTGATTAAAGGAGCAATAAAACTGGCCTTCTTTAGACTAGTTGTGTATCTGGAGCATCAGCACTTTTGGGTTCGACTACAGGCTCAAAATGGCCAGAAACAAATAACTTTCTTCTGAAACTCGTCAGTCTATTCTTGTTATGAGAAATAAAGGCTATTCCATGCGAGAAATTGCCAAGAAACTGAAGATCTCGTACAACGCTGTGTAGATATTCCATAAAAAATCTGCCGTTTCCAGCTACAATAGTCATTTACAGCATTAACAATCTCTACACTGTATTTCTGATCAATTTGATGTTATTTAAATGGACAAAAAAATGTGCTTTTCTTTCAAAAACAAGGACATTTCTAAGTGACCCCAAACTTTTGAACGGTCATGTAAGTATTCACACCCCTGAGTCAATACTTTGCAAAAGCACTTTTGTCGGCGATTACATCATTGAGTCGTCTTGGGTATGCCTGTATCAGCTTTGCACATCGGGATTTGTGGATTTTCTTCCATTCTTCCTTGAAGATTGATGTTCATTGCCCTCCTCCCTATCTAATTTAACAGAGATTGAAAAACTGCAAGTCTTTCCACAGATTGTCATTGGGATTCAAGTCTGGGATTTGGCTGGGCCACTCAAGTACTTTCACATTCTTGTTCTGAAGCTATATGAGCATTGCTTTGACTGTATGCTTGGGGTCATTGTCCTGCTGGAATGTAAATCTTCGCCCCAGTCTAAGGTTGATAGCACTCTGAAGCAGGTTCTCATCAAGGATTTTCCTGTATTTGGCTCCATTCATTGTTCCCTCTATCCTTACCAGTCTCCCAGTCCCTGCAGCTGAAAAGCATCACTATAGCATTATGCTGCCACCACCATGCTTCACGGTAGGGATGGTGTTAAACAGGTGATGAGCTGTGCCTGGTTTTCTCCAGACATAGAGCTTTGCATTCAGGCCAAAGAGTTACATGTTTGATGTCATATAATCTTTTCTCTTATGATCCCAGTCTCTCATGTGCCTTTTTGCAAACTCCAGGCATGCTGTCATGCACTTTTTTCTCAGTAGTGGCTTCTGTCTGGCCACAATCCCATAAAGCCCAGAACAGTGAAGCGCTGTAGAGACTGTTGTCCTTCTGGTAGGTTCTCCCATCTCAGCAAAGGAACCCTGTAGTTCTGTCAGAGTGGTCATTGGGTTCTTGGTCACCTCCCTGACCTGTCCATCTTTCCCAGTTGCTCAGTTTGGTCAGACGGCCATCTCTAGTCTGGGTATTTCCATATTTTTTCAATTTCCCAATGATGGAAACCACTGTTCTCTTGGAACCTTTCCATACCCAGATATATGCCTCATCACAATTCTAACTCAGAGATATATGAACAGTTCCTTAGACTTCATGGTCAAATTTCTGCTCTGACATGGACTGTCAACTGTGGGACCTTATATAGACATTTGACCAAACAATTCAATTGGCCACAGGTGGACTCCAATCAAGTTGTAGCGACATCTCAAGGATGATCAAAGGAAATTGGATGCCCCTGAGCTCAAGTTGGAGTGTCATAGCAAAAGGGTGTGAATACTTACGGAAATGTATTTTATTTTCAATAAATGTGCAAACATTTCTATAATCACGTTTTCACTTTGTCATTATGGGTATTGTGTTAAGATGGGTGAAAGAAAATAAAGTAATACATTTTGAATTCTGGCTGTAACAACATGTGGAATAAGTCAAGGGATATGAATATGTTTTGAAAGCACTGTATCTTTTCCATTCATTTGTGTTTGAGACATACAGTATATCTGGATCTACACAACCTATGATGTGGGTTTTTGACTACATGCTGTAACAGTACACACAGTGCAATAAGCATCATTAGCTGTCAATATTCAGCCCTTCTTTCCTGATACGGTTTGGAGGACTGTGAAACAGGCTGACAGCCCCCCACGGTGGCAGATGGCTAATCTATAATGCAGTGCAACCTGCTTATTACATAGTTTCATGTGTAATGCCACACTCCAACACATTATTTATAGAAATACAGTAAAAGTTCTGGAGAATGATTAAAGCCACTGTAGCCGTGTGTCTCAAGTGTCTCTGTGCTGGCAATATGACTTTTCTCCACTGGATTTGGGAAGAATGTTTTTCATCCCCCCTCAGACAAGCAGAATAGTAGATGAGCATCTGAACTACTAAAGAGTATTCTCTTCTTGAGGATGATTGTTCACTGCAGGGGCTCTCTCTTTCTGTCTCTCTGGAGTCCCCCCCCCCCCCCCCACTCTTTAATTTGTTTTATCCCCGGCTACTGCTGCTAATTAGAGAACCACAGATTTGTATTCTCTTATTTATTTACTAGTTAATGTGCTGTGAGGCATAGGGTAGAGCACAATTAACAAGATAATGGTGTGTGTGTGTGTGTGTGTGTGTGTGTGTGTGTGTGTGTGTGTGTGTGTGTGTGTGTGTGTGTGTGTGTGTGTGTGTGTCAGTTAGGAAAATGTGACCGGGAAGATTTAAATTTACCGGCCATTTGAGAAATTGACCAGACCCATATGTATTGGGTACACTCTTAACAGGACTTGGAACTCCTGTAATGAAGCAGCCAATAAACTGTCATTTTAAATAATTTTCCAAAATGTAGGAAAACACCATTCTAAACCGATGGGAGCATTTCCATATGTGACAGAGATGAACATACAGCAAATAAGGTGGGCATTTTTTCAGGAGGAGTTATAATGCTTGTTCAAGCATACACAGTTTAAAGACAAATGAATACTGCCTCCAGCTCACATTGTAAAATGGTGGGTGACGCGCTGATAGCCTGTTGTCTGCACTTGAATGGTGAATGGGAGGCATGCTTCAATTGCCAATTGATGAATAGTAAAAATAGTAGCTCTTTTTACTCGTGCAACAAAACTGTTTTAACACTCGAATGCATTTAGAAATTTTGCGCAATGAATGGGCTATTAAAAAGTGCAGCAGCAACCAGCTGAGGAGCTGTAGGAGCATGTGATAGTTGTATTTGATAAATTAGATACATGATGACTAAGGAAAATACACACAGGCCAATTTAATTTCACAAAATTATGCAAATGAACCTTTTTTGTTGTCATTTTGTCCGGCAACAGTTTTATTTTTTGGCTTTTCATTTTTAGCGTGTGTATGTGTAAGAGAGAAGCAAATAGGGGAGGGGGATACACAGACAGAGCGAGAGAGAGAGAGAGAGAGAGAGTGTAAAAGAGAGAGAAAGTGTGCGTAAAAGAGAGAGTGTGTGTGTAAAGGAGAGAGAGACTTGTGAAGATGTCTCTGCTTCTGCTTGTGTGTGCACCTATTCATCTGTTTGCTATCTCTGCCAACTGTGTGTCTTGGGACCTGATCAAATAAAATGTGTTCTCTGTTGAAAAATGAAAGAAGAGGGAGGTAAAAACGGAGAGGTGGCAATGACTTGTACAACCTTGCAAGAGGATGTTGTTATCGTCTGTTCCCATCCTCTAGGACTGCAACTAGTCCAGTCTTGTATGGAGGTAGGGCCAGCACAAAGGCTGTCAATCCTCACTCTTCCCCACCGTGGGACTCCTCCTCTTGGGCTTCAGACAGCAGAGTCATCCCATTCATCAAAAGAGATCCACCCACCCAAAATGGCTGAACGTGGGGTCAAATTACCAGCACTGAAACCTCTGGACACGATGAGACAACCTTTACTATAAGGTGTAATGCCCCCTTTTGGTTCTTCTGACCCCAGAATCAGCTATAGGATCAGCCTGAGTATGATCTTATCTCTGGGGATCTGGCTGTCTGGAGCACGGTCATGTCATACATCATAACTACCATCAGGGGTCTCTCCAACAATAGCTAGCCACTCTCTGTTCTCTTCCCCTCTGCTTTCCACAGGATCTCTCCATACCAACCAGGCAGTCAGATTGGATGTATTGACACCCGGATGCTGAATATAATGCATGAAGGAAATCGATCACAGACTGGCTCTGCACCGCTGTCCCTAATGAACAGCAACAGAGACAAAGGTAGCTAGTAATTGAAAGGGGGTATTAGATCAAATAAGGGGAGGTCTAAGACCCTTCACAGACTTTAGCTCCTGAGGGAAAAGACCTCTCCATCATTTGTCCAATCACACACGAAATATTCACCCACGCCGTATGGCCTCGGCAAAACAACTCACTCTGGGCTGTACTTTTCCATTTTCATCAGCCGCCATACTGGGCAAAAGGCAATTTCACAAATGGGCCCTCTTTGATTCTAAATCACTGCATGCTAACTGAACTCGGGAAGTCCTGATGAAAAGCTGGCTAAAGCATAGAGTAAAACTAGATTAACTACTACCACTGTAGATGGACATGTAGGCCTACATACTGCATAGTTGCAGTATACTGCACTGTATTGTCATGGTATGTCATGTATTTAATTTAGTTATTAAATGGCACGGTACACCCATCAGGTATATCTCAAGGTGAAACACAACATGCTGACTTGGCTATATTGGCAATTGAGTATGTTGCATTTTTATTTTACTATAAATCTGACAGTTGTATGTCATAAGTAGAGGTCGACCGATTATTAATTCTCAACGCTGATACCGATTATTGGAGGACCCAAAAAACCCGATACCGATTAATCGGCCAATTTTTTAAATAGATTTGTATTAATGACAATTACAACAATACTGAATGAACACTTATTTTAACTTAATATAATACATCAATACAATCAATTTAGCCTCAAATAAATAATGAAACATGTTCAATTTGGTTTAAATAATGCAAAAACAAAGTGTTGGAGAAGAAAGTAAAAGTGCAATATGTGCCATGTAAGAAAGCTAAAGTTTAAGTTCCTTGCTCAGAACATGAAACATATGAAAGCTGGTAGTTCCTTTTAACATAAGTCTTCAATATTCCCAGGTAAGAAGTTTTAGGTTGTAGTTATTTTAGGAATTATAGGATTATTTCTCTCTATACCATTGTTGTATTTCATTAACCTTTGACTATTGTATGTTCTTATAGACACTTTAGTATTGCATTGTTGCATTATTACATTGCACGACCTTCAATGTTATGTCATAATTACGTAAGATTCTGGCAAATTAGGCAGCCCAAACTGTTGCATATACACTGACTCTGCGTGCAATGAACGCAAGAGAAGTGACACAATTTCACCTGGTTAATATTGCCTGCTAACCTGGATTTCTTTTAGCTAAATATGCAGGTTTAAAAATATATACTTCTGTGTATTGATTTTAAGAAAGGCATTGATGTTTATGGTTAGGTACACATTGGAGCAACGACAGTACTTCTTCACAAATACGCCCCGCATCGATTATATGCAACGCAGGACACGCTAGACACGCTAAACTAGTAATATCATCAACCATGTGTAGTTAACTAGTGATTATGATTGATTGATTGATTGTTTTTTATAAGATAAGTTTAATGCTAGCTAGCAACTTACCTTGGCTTACTGCATTCGCGTAACAGGCAGGCTCCTCATGGAGTGCAATGTAATCAGGTGGTTAGAGCGTTGGACTAGTTAACTGTAAGGTTGCAAGATTGAATCCCCGAGCTAGGTAAAAATCTGTCGTTCTGCCCCTGAACAAGGCAGTTAACCCACCGTTCCTAGGCCGTCATTGAAAATAAGAATGTGTTCCTAACTGACTTGCCTAGTTAAATAAAGATTAAATAAAGGTGTAAAAATATTATAATAATTGTCCAAATCGGTGTCCAATAATATTCCATTTGTTATGAAAACTTGAAATCGGCCCTAATTAAACGGCCATTCAGATTAATCAGTCGACCTCTAGTCATAACCATATGTTATATGTCTTTATGCTTATGATCTTACTTGCATATTCCATCCTCTGAGTCTTCCAGGCCGAACCTCTCGTCGAAGGACAAGTGGATTCTCATGTTGTCACTGGAGGCCATCAGTCTCCAGACCAGCACGGTACTCCTGGGGTAGGTAAATGGGAAGTCTGGACTATGGATCATTCCCTCTCCTACGACTGTGATCATCTTCTCATGCTGGAAATCTTGGACACCTTGGAAAAATAGTTGGGAAATGAGAATGTTACTTTTATGTTATATTTACATTGGTAGAAGAGCTGTTTCAGAGAAGATACGTGTGTAAAGATGAACAGTAATGGTCAACTTCATCCCTGCTGGGGTTGTAAATTGTGGTTTTATTTAAGATTTTGGCCATTTAAGGACACATGGTAGAAAACCTACTGATACAGAAGGCTAAGATAAAAAATGCATATACAATAACTGTTTTTGGATGGCCATTTATTGGAATAGTAAAATACCATACTTAAAATAATAAACCTTGTATTCATGTGTAAATGGTAAGTGCAATGGGGTGGAAGCGTCAACACCTCCAATATAATACATTACCACAGAAAAACCTCCAATATAATACATTACCACAGAAAATCTCCAATATAATACATTACCACAGAAAAACCTCCAATATAATACAATATTACCACAGAAAAACCTCCAATATAATACATTACCACAGAAAAACCTCCAATATAATACATTACCACAGAAAATATCCAATATAGTACATTACCACAGAAAAACCTCCAATATAATACATTACCACAGAGAAACCTCCAATCTAATACAATATTACCAGAGAAAAAAAGACATGAGAAAATGAATAAAAATGTATATCTCTGAGGAAAAAGGAAGAATGCAATGACTGTTCTGCCATGCTAAATATGCGAACACCGAACAGATAATTAATCATTTATTACATAGAGGCTACCAGCTAAATAGCTTTTTTATGGAATATTGATCGTCAGAGCCAGATAATATTTAAAAAGTAATACATGGGAGTAATAAAAGTATAACTTAATGAATGGTTATGAGACCTCTTTATTGAAATGCGGAGACCACGGTTTTATGTTCTGCTAACGCAGCCAACTGTTTTAGAGAATTGCTGTGGATAATGAAATTATCCTTGAAGGAATCAACACACATTAAGTTTGGTTGGTTCGGGCCAGTAGCGGCCCAAGTAGGTAACAAGGGAAGAAACATTGAACATGTAAGGCCTGTTTGCAATGTACAGTAATGCACACTATAGTCTCAATCTGACAAGGGAAATCACAGTAAATTGTATTCTTTTATCTACTTTTGTTAGTAGAAAAACTGCTACAACATTGATTACAAACACTGAAGCAGGGTGACTTATGATAAGGGCCTTCATACTGTATTTGAGTGGGCCAATGTTTGTTCTAGTTTGCCCTGCGGTATAGTAAAGCATTCGTCCACTGCCCCTGCCTAAACAGAGAATATCAACATATATCTATTAGACTATTTATTTAGTCAAGTTAAATTTTGCCCGAACACTCTCCCGTTTGACAAAAGATGAAGTGTTGTTACAAGCAGCACCTGTGTCCTTCCCTGTAGGGGCAGAGTATTTGAGTGAATTTTCACAACCAGAGCAGAAAACAACAACAACAACCTCAAAGCACCTTTCTAACACAGACACTATAATTTCCCGCAAATCTCTTGCCGCTGTCAGCTGTGATGCCGCATCTCGTCTCCATAAACTCCTGGAAGGAAGTTTGTTGGACACGGGGGCCATTAAAATGGAAGGCGGCGCTGTGAGTTTTTAACAAGCTCCCTACGCCGGTTGCCCCCGGGACCTGCGGCCAAGGGGTCTTAAATCAAACCCCTCCCGCCGCACCCCTACGTTCCCCTCTCCATCAGGGCCTGTCACCTCCAGGAGAATACACTGCCTATAAACTGTCTCTCTGTCTGCTGCCCCACCGGTCCATAATATACCCCACCTGAGCCCCCATCAAGACAACAATAGCAAGCTGAACCAATCTCCTAGGAAACAGTGTTATGATGTCACAAACATATTTATAAACAGACAGCCTTGGGAAATAAGAGGAAGGGGAGCTTTTCCTGATGAACAATTGGATTTCAATTGTGCAGGATAGAATTAAAATGTTCTAATCAAAAGTCAGGTAAAGCCAGAGGGAGACAGACAGCACCATGATGTGAACATATCCAAGAGTCACAAATCATACATCTTGCTGTCCTAGTATGATTTGACAAGGAATGATACATTCTGCATCAGTAACACAGCCGTTTCTGCTGGTGTCAGTGAGACCCCACAGATACCTCTTACAGGGGAAATAGCAGGGCGTTAATAGTCTTGCTGAAGGAACGTGCCATTGGAAGTTTCTTAGTGGATTAAATGGATGTGTAACCATTTTGTGGCACTGTATGTGGAGGCATTTGCACTTTAGGGCACATTGAGTTGAATTACTCTTTATTTTGCCGTATATTTTTAAGAGAGGAGAGTGCCTCATGTCTGGCAAGCGTGATTCATGTCCTGCTCATTTGCTTTTGATAGAAACAAAAACACAGGCCATGCTAAGTTTGCCACGAGTG
This sequence comes from Oncorhynchus kisutch, assembly GCF_002021735.2. Classification (NCBI taxonomy): domain Eukaryota; kingdom Metazoa; phylum Chordata; class Actinopteri; order Salmoniformes; family Salmonidae; genus Oncorhynchus; species Oncorhynchus kisutch. The sequence continues at coordinate 42,228,953 of NC_034192.2, forward strand.
CCGACTGCGCTGGCTCTGGACAATCTCAAAGAATGATTCAATGTCAACCCCAAAATCGTGTTCGGAAAGTCCAAAGACAACATTGCTGACCGAGGGAGTGGTCGACAGAGAGACACTGTGTGGAAGAGTCTGATCCAAGATCCAACTAGCTTTGATCCACTTTAATACAGGTTTACAACAATATCTGTGTAGATGACAGCCACAGTCCGTTCCTCTGGCACAAAATACTGCACTGTCGATCACAAATATGAGATGTATAATGGTGATGACACCGCTTGGTGAGATAACACTTACATCATGCTCTGTCCAAAAGACTTTGATGTTTTTATTTAGGTTTGGTGGCAGGCCAGCTAGGAGAGAGAGCGACACAAATAATAACACGGTAGCACGTCAAAACATTTCTCAATCAAACTGCTTCGAAAAATCTTTGCTTCCAATACCAACCACAGTGAGTAAAAAGAAAAGCCAACTTGTTTGGGAAAACGAGTTGTTGCGGCAAGATGATTCTTGCACTCCCCCGGAGATAGAAAAATTGCATTTTTTGTGCAACATCATCCCACACAAAATGGTCTATTACCCTTCAGGCAGTATTTCATGGCTGTACACCTCATATACACCTCTTCCAGAAGACAAAACACTATGTTCTCAGTCAGAGATAAACCGATCATACTTGTTGCTTCAGCCAACTTTTCTTTGATGTCTTTGATGTCCATAAAAAGTTTGATAGCTCTTTTCATCTGGCGGTGCAAGTAACGGCAGCACCGGGCCCAATTGATTGACTGCTCGCTTGCTATTCATTGGCTGGCAGGGCCTCTAACGGCTATAGAAGCAACAAGTGGATAGGCCCTTTAATGCTATTAAGCCTAGGCCTTCCATCACAATGGCATGTCTTTAATTACCTTCCTATTATATTACAGTGTGGGGAACACAGAGGCTCATAAAGTACATAATGATTAATGGGAAAATATGTGTCCTTTAACACACAACCTTAGATATACAGTAGATGTGGACATGTGGCACAGTAAGCATAGTAGGATACACATGGTTTTAATGTAGGTTGAGCGAACAACCAACCCCATGAAAAACATACTTGGTACAATTATAAATAGACATGTGCATTTGGGAACCATTCCCAAACATAATTCCTCTGGGAAAAAATCTGTTAAACGCTGAATGGAATGCCTGTTTAATAAGACTGTAATTAAGGGTAGAAATGTCAAAGGAAAATCTGGCCTCACTGTCGTTGAGAAAGGGGGGGAAATGGATATAGAAAATAGAGGTTAGGCCTTGATGAAAAGGTTTTTAGACACGTGGGGAGAAAAAGTGATATGCTACTCTATCCACAAAACAAAAAAGGATATTATGTTGCATGTTGAACTTTTAAAAACCACAGTCTGATATACCATACAAATCAAGTTATATTTGCATGTGAAAATGTCATGGGATGCATTTGGCGATAACCCACTGATGGTACAGTTACAGTGTGTCTTTACTATAATACATGGGGAAGAGGATATATGTATGCATATCTCTTCTGTCATGGGTCTTTGTGTTAAAATATGAACTAGACCAATTTTGTTGATCCTCTGTAGTTTATTGCCAGATTCCACTTGCACAAACCCTTTCTTTGATTACAGTACAGTATGAGATTACAAACCATCTTTCTTTTACATACCTACATTCAACCTCCATTTATATTACTTTATCAGAAATAATACTTTCATACTTTCTCAGAATAAAACTTTCATACGTCGCCCTTTCAACTTTTCCATTAACTGACCCTTGTTCAGCCACATGGTCCAGTGTTTTCCCTATATGCATTTAGCAATGTGGCACCAGAGCTAGATGGTCAAATGTTTTCAGTGTAAACTTAAAAACGACTCAAATATCTAAAATATATATTTTTGATAAAATCATCTTTGAGAATAATCACCAAAATAAGAACTAGACAAAGGAAGAATCTAAAATGTAAAAAATGGCATGGCATTGGGTCCCCATTGATTTTATTATAATGATTGAGTCACTCAGATAGCATAAGAACAAAACATAAGTCATGGCAAAATGTGTATAATTGTAGGAAATGTTCTTTGAAACTGTAAAATGTTCTCTCTGTCCCAAAGTGTAAAATTGCAGACAATTTGCTTTAAAACGGCAACATTGTCTCTGTGGCCAAGAGGAGGGTCTCTAAAACCGTGCCACACCCCCTTCCCCCAACGCTAACTTTGCCACCGCTGCTGGGGGAAACACTGTGGTCCTCTAGGTCTGTCTTTTTCTGGGTGAAATCCAGACTTCCAGATGACCTCACTCTCCAGGTTAACCAATGTCACATAATGATCTGAGGGTTGTCCCCGGAGAGAATTACCTCAAACCTGACTTTTCCTTGACCCACTTTTATTTTTTCTCCTGCGAGGAAAGTGTAACCACGATTAAGGGAGGATATGAGTTTGAATAAATAGGCCTATACAGTGCTACCATTGTGCTTTGTTCACACGTTACTGGGTAAACCATTCTGATCTATGCTACCGCTGTTAAACATTAACCTTTCCATGCCCAAAACAGATGACAGTGAGTGAGTGCTCACATGAACACGCACATTGAGAGACATAGAGGGACGCCCACATCCACAATTACCCACAGTCATTTTCCACAACACTCATGCATGAATGCTCAATCACACTCAGGAGCATGCACATACATATGCAAACACACAAACACACAAACACACACACAATATGAAAAGGCAGCCTGTGGGCTTGCTGTATGTGTCCTATCACAGTGGAATAACAAAACTTCCTCTGGCTTTGCTGTAACATTACAAAATGATCATGTTTTCATTGTTATATCATAAATGTGTCACATTACAGAAACACTGTAGCAATGAGCTTATCTAACAGACATGTGGTGTAATATACGTCAGACATAACTTTTGTTCCCCTAATAGACCAGCACTATTCATGTCAGACCACAAAACACCTCAACTCCCACAAAACGGTTAGTATTCTACTCCAAGTTTAATGGAAGGTTCTCAGAGGTTACAGTAATAATTCTCCATTCCAGTTGGCACTGGTTAGAGGTAAACTGTATCTAATTGCTATGGATTGCATTGACATGAGGGTCACGCCTGTTAAGCGGACAAAATATCATTTTCACATGGAACAGCAAAAATCGGACAATTCAACACCGTGCCACCTGCGCCCTCGACTGTCTCGCTTCGGTCTCCGACGTCAAGCCTAAGTGGCCATGGCAGTTATTTCCCTTCCTATAAAACAACACGGTAACCATCAGGGCACTGAATCAAAATAGTTTTTATTTTACCCGTGTTACCCGCTAATCAAAAGTCGCTCTGAGTCCCTAAACAACAGTGTCCAAGCCGCTTTGCTCAGGTGATGAAACAATACCCAACAATGAATTCTTGTTTTTTCTTCCTGCTTTCAGGCCAAAGCAATGGCTTGCACATCTGTTGCTTATTACATCTTAGGGGTGGTTAGTACAGGTGCAGTAAATTCCAGGCCTTGCTTTGGGATTTTTATTGCCTTTGGGTTTAAAGTCGGTCAGACAAAAAGTCGCTGAAACACGGCATGGGATTTTTTCATGCCATTAAAAAATAATTTGGCTGCATGAGACCACTGCCTTCTGTAACGATTCAATCTGCCGGGCATATGCTCCTGTATGAGACTAAACATGAAGCGTGACGGCTTTGACACCTGAAATCCCTGGAGAGGTCACTGATGCTACTGTGACGGCTGGTGAGGAAGGGATGACAGAGGACTGCAAGCTGGCTGAGTCATGGCACTGTCTTGTGTGTGTGTTATACTGTAGATGTGTGTTTGCAGTTTGTAGGTGAGTGTATTTGTGTTGGTTGTAGTCTACAAAAGGCATCCTTCTGTGAATTGTGTCAGTCATATACTGACTATGTCTTATAACATATAAACCACTATGGCTAGTGTCGAAGACAAAATCAATGGTAAAAATCACTGACATTTGATTGACAGAATGACTAAAACCTTTGACTTCCTACCAGGGGAGGAGGAAATCTCACCCATCTACCCCAGAGGATATGTAATTCCCCTCGGGTCCTCTGTCCATCACAGCATGGGACCAGGAGTGGCCCTTTGTTAGCGTGTCCTGCTGAAGCATGGCAAAACATCCGCGGACGCTATCGGATGGCCCAACCAGATACCGCCCAACCTGACAGCAGGCATGTGTAACTGGGTGGAGATGGCTACTGGCATATTCATGTTTCTGTTTCCAGAGTTCTTGAGACACTTTAACTCTTCTGAACTTATCAGATCACTTTCCATCTCTTTCTGTCCCTCTCTCTCTTTCAAGCACATGGGAAGAGTTCTAATGCAGGGCAGTCCAACTGTGAAGCTTGTGAAAATGCCATGCAGTATCACTTTTACAACTTGATGAGTCTATCTTTGACTTCAGTCCAACTGTTGCCTTGAGGGTACACTGTAGAGCTGTTGGTAACATGGACAGATTGTAAACCTGGCTCTTTATTTTTTCACATCTTTCTAGTGGACATATATAGAATATTTGGCAAGTTTACAGGGACCATGTTCGTGCACTTGATGTACACAGTTTGAGGAAATTTCAATACATTTTTATTTTAATGGGATGCCTGTAGCTATGTATTAGGGATTCCTCAAATTGGCATCCAAAATCTATGATGGGGGGCATTTGGATAGAACAATCAGAATGAGTTTGAGGGAATCTGGGTTGAACCATTGGATTGCCTGCAAACCCTCCAGGTATTCCAGACCAAATCAAATCAAATCAAATTGTATTGGTCATATACACATGGTTAGCAGATGTTAATGCTTGTGACAGTATTGCATAGCACAGTATTGCTATGGCAGCCTAAGAGCTCTGAAATATTGATTGATTCACATTAAATTCACATGAATACAGGCAAGCATTTTTTTTTGTTATGGTTCAGAAACACATACCCCTGGGTAAGACATATGAAACACGCAGGCTCAAACAGGGCTTTAGAACTGGGGGCCACTGCAGGATTTGCATTACTTGGAGTAATAAAGGGGCATAATCTATAAATCTCTGTAACAAATCGCTCAGTTTAAAGGCATGGTCCTGAGAGAAACAAACGTCATTTGAACATTAACCGCAATTTGTTGAACGTTAGCCGAGGTGATGAGGTATTCTTCTACACACACCCTGTCAGCGTGTGTGTGAGAGCGTGTGAGCACGTGCATTTGTGTGGAAATGAGACACACCAAATCTAAATTGAACTCTTTCGACACTTCGGCTCTTGCCATTCCAGTGCCTGAATCGTACAGACGTAGGATCTTTATTTGATCACCATGTTGCAGAAAGACTTGTAAAACTGGTGGTGTATTTAAAGTTTAAAAAGGCTTCTGCTGTTTGTAATTTCTACTTTGAAATGACAGATTTTCCATTATAACCCCTACAAAAATCATCCAGTAATTATAATAATTAGCTTTTGTTGCAGCAGGGTTATTTTGCTATTGTAGCATACTGGCTCAAATTAAGATCCTGCATCTGTATGCCACACAGGGGCTCTGCTCCGGTTACAAATGGTCCCTGTCCCTCAACAATTTGAGCAAGCCTCTAATTAGTGCAGACACTCATGTCTGGCCTCTTCAAAAAGAAGATCAGGTGTCGCTCCAACCGCCTCACTAATACTTTCACTACAGGATTTATATTTGTGTGCAGGCAACAGCTTGACCCCTTGGAATCTGACCCTTGACCCCTGGGTCTGCACTTAGACATGACATCACCTGTGTGCCAACCATCACAGAGAAGCACAAGCTGCTATCTTATCAATCCCACAGAATGGCTTCTTTTGTATTTAAGACTCATCTAGTGAATAACAATTATGCTCATCTTTCTGACAGCGTTAAACTGTTAGATACGAATGAAAAGTTGAACGTTTTCATAGTCTTTCCAAAAATACTTCTGCTGGGAGTGAAAGCGACAGCCTGCGAACTGTAAGCAGCCCTCACAATTAAACATATATTTTGTGGGACACTATCAAAGCTGAGATCTGTAGCTTGTTGGCTAAATCAAAGGCAGTCTAATTATCCAGAAAAGTAAAACAACCACTGCCATTGTTGGAGGGCCAGATTTGCCTTAATTTCTGCATTAGCCGTCAAAATGAGTAGATATCAAAGATAATTATTGTTTCACAGTAGACGTAATAGGTTAGGAGGAGAATGGGAGGTTCGAGACGTGTCTTACAAACACTGGAAGACAAGCCTAAACCTCTGTCTGGCTCAACACCAGCCCGTTGACAGACAGGCCAAATCTTTTTTAAAGTTCTCTCCACAGCTGTGAGGTCTTATGACGGAGGCTGCTCCGGGCCCCTTTGTAGTCACATCTGTTGAAACGGACAGCTGGATGTTTGGAGTAAATTACAATTTTATCTGCGCAGGCCATATTGGTACACAGCTTGACTCAAGATCCACATACTGCTACTTAAGGCTGATTAGAAATCCAGGTTGTTTGATAGAGTTGGAGACTGAAGACAGAATGGCGATCATAGTCCCACTTTGCACATAGCAGCTCTTTAGACCCTAAAACAGAACACTAAATTCGCAATGACCACCTTGAAATAGTTCCACAGTGGAGGTCTTGATAAAGTGTGAAGTTAATGTATAAGAGAGGTGGGGCGAACTTTTGAGATTCTTTTAACACAGAAAGTGCCCAACTCTGGGCTGGTAACTAATTGGTTGGCTATTTCTCCGGTTGCAGCTTGGACAATACCCACATTCACACTCCACAGAGAGCCTCAGCTTCACACATGTTCCTCCCACAGTCTATTACTTGTAATCTTAGTTTATAAATGAAAAGTTCTACTTGTAACTTCTCACGAAAGACCACACTGATTTCATTTGCCTACGTCATGCCCTTGAAAACAGATTGCAGCCACCTACAGCAGCCGGAGACTGAAAAGTTGGGCGGTACATCATTTAAAAAAAAATGAGAAACCCTTTAATAAAAGCAAGAAGTTATGAGCAACCCTTTAATAAGCTTGGAGATATGCAAGTGAAGCAAAGCTTTTCAAAAGGTCTAATGTGATATTCAGCAGTGGAAAATTGAGTAAATAATCGTAGACAGGAAAAAGGTGACAAGCCCCGAAGAACATTTTAATCTGGGCAATTAAAAACAAAATGTTATGTCTCTGCTTTTTTCTCCGAGATCTATATCTTTTAGAGGGTTACCCTCTACTTCTAATTAATGGCTGCCCCACCAGGCTCCCATAACCCAGAGTCCAGCTGTCTGGGGAAGGGAAGCAGCAGTGGGGATCGAATGGCCTGAGAGAGCCCAAGGTAATGAAAGTAGGTAGTCAGCCGATTACTTTCCATTGCCTGAGAGCCAAAACTCTATGCCTTACTAAATATGGACATGTGTGTTTGTGCAATTGTCCAATTACTTTCAACTTGGCATATCTTGGTTTTGTAAAGCCAAGTGTATTTGTACCTGGTTATTTAGAGTAGTTGACCTAAGTAGCAATTTAAGGGTTACAAAATGGAAAGTAATGTATTTTAGTGCAAAAGTCTGCAAGGGGCACTTACTTAATTCCTGCAGGTGAGTAAGTAAGTTGGTTTCTGTATATTCAGCAGCTCAGAGCAGTAATCATGACCCCCTGATAAAATCATAGTGTGGTCAGGTGACCGATGTTTTAACTACAGAACATGACCCTTCATTAGTCTCTAGTGGTTAGCGTTGGGCCAGTAACCGAAAGGTTGCTGGATCGAATCCCTGAGCTGACAAGGTAAAAATGTGTCATTCTGCCCCTGAGCAAGGCAGTTAACCCACTGTTCCCCAGGCGCCGAAGACATGGATGTCGATTAAGGCAGCCCCCCGCACCTCTCTGATTCACAGGGGTTGGGTTAAATGTGGAAGACACATTTCAGGTGAATGCATTCAGTTGTACAACTGACTAGGTATCCACCTTTCCCTACAGTACATTACCCTTCATTAGTCCCTAAAGTACAGTACATTATCCTTCATTAATCCCTACAGCATATTACCCTTCATTAGTCTCTACAGTACAGCACATTACCCTTCATTAGTATATACAATACAAATCATATATATATATATTTTTTTAAACATTTAAACAAGTACAAGTCTCTTGTCAACAGACAACACTTCTCGTAGAAAAAGTTGTTATTAATGACACCGTCATCCCTGTGTCTTCCAGCGTGGGTTTTAAATGGTTTTGATGTTTAAATGTTTAAAAAAATATATATATATATATATGACCAGACCCTCTACTACTCCCTCGGAGACAGTCAGACCCTCTAACATCTCTACAGTACATTACCCTTCATTACTCTCTACAGTACATTACCCTTCATTAGTCCCTACAGTACAATACCCTCCATTAATCCCTACAGTACAGTACATTGCCCTTCATTAGTCAGTCAGTACAGTACATTGCCCTTCATTAGTCAGTCAGTACAGTACATTACCCTTTTTTAGAACCAACAGTACAGTGATTAGTGCTTTTTGAGGTCGGTTCAGTTCCGGTTCAATTTTTTTATTTTTTATATCACAGTTTTTGATTTCAGTTTCAATGATTCGTTTTTTCATGAAATGCATTATGCATTATGTGGGTTGAATGCTGTAAAAACACAGAATAAAACAATGAAAAAGTCTCATGATGGTAGTGACTGCCATTACTCTACTTCAATAAAATATTTCAGTTGTGTATATTACATTAGTTTTATTTTATTATTTAATCCCAAATCAACATCTCCCTCTATAGAGCTGCTGGCTATGCGGTCTGAAAATCAAAATTTTTGTAGTTTTTCAAAGTAAATAACAGATACTTTTATGACTGCTGAATACCAACCATCAAATCACTTAAATCATGTATTTTCAGGTAGAGATACCTCGCGAAGCAACTGCTCTCTATCCCTCTCAATCATTATTCTCTCCCTATCCATGTCTGCTACACACCGACTGGTCACAATTGATTATGGTCATTGTAGTTCATTACCACGATTCATTCACTAAGCAATGTAGAAAATTGGCCGGTTGGAAACTACAATTCCCTACTACATCGCACAGTTCGTGCTTGATCAGATTTTTCTTTAGAGACATTGCGCATTCAGCTCACAGAAAAAAAATTACTAAATGGAATTCAAATAATTTAACAGACATCGGTCAATTAGTTTTATTAAATCCTACAAATAACTAAAATGTTGGTTAATCGCACAGCACTAAGCACATTACCCTTCATTAGTCCCTACAGTAGAGTATATTACCCTTCATTACACCTCAAAGATCAACGTATATGGCCTTCAATTAATCCCATTGATATGGCCTTTCATTTGGCCCCCAAAGTTTTCTGAGCTATATATATACAGTTGAAGTCAGAAGTTTACAAACACCTTAGCCAAATACATTTAAACTCAGTTTTTCATCATTCCTGACATTTAATCCTAGAGAAAATTCTCTGTCTTAGGTCAGTTAGGATCATCACTTTATTTTAAGAATGTGAAATGTCAGAATAATAGCAGAGACAATGATTTATTTCAGATTTATCTTTCATCACATTCCCAGTCGGTCAGAAGTTTACATACAATCAATTAGTATTTGTAGCATTGACTTTAAATTGTTTAACTTGGGTCAAATGTTTCGGGTAGCCTTCCACAAGCTTCCCACAATAAGTTGGGTGAATTTTGGCCCATTCCTCCTGACAGAGCTGGTGTAACTAACTCTTTGTAGGCCTCCTTGCTCGCACACGCTTTTTCAGTTCTGCCAACAAATGTTCTATAGGATTGAGGTCAGGGCTTTGTGATGGCCACTCCAATACCTTGACTTTGTTGTCCTTAAGCCATTTTGCCACAACTTTGGAAGTATGCTTGGGGTCATTGTCCATTTGGAAGACCCATTTGCGACCAAGCTTTAACTTTCTGACTGGAGGCCAGTCCATCCAGTCCCTCCTGCAGCAAAGCACCCCCACAACATGATGCTGCCACCCCCGTGCTTCACTGTTGTGATGGGGTTCTTCGGCTTGCAAGCCTCCCATTTTTTCCTCCAAACATAATAATGATCATTATGGCCAAAATGTAATATTTTTGTTTCATCAGACTAGAGGACATTGCTCCAAAAAGTATGATCTTTGTCCCCATGTGCAGTTGCAAACCGTAGTCGTTGGAGCAGTGGCTTCTTCCTTGCTGAGCGGCCTTCCAGGTTATGTCGATATAGGACTCGGTTTACTGTGGAAACACATACTTTTGTACCTGTTTCCTCCAGCATCTTGTTGTTCTGGGATTGATTTGCACTTTTCACACTGAAGTATGTTCATCTCTAGGAGACAGAACGTGTCTCCTTCCTGAGCTTTATGACGGCTGTGTGGTCCCATGGTGTTTATACTTGAGTATTATTGTTTGTACAGATGAACGTGGTACCTTCAGGCATTTGGAAATTGCTCCCAAGGATGAACCAAACTTGTGGAGGTCCACCATTTTTCTTCTGAGGTCTTGGCTGATTTCTTTGAATTTTCCCATGGTGTCAAGCAAAGAGACACTGAAATTGAAGGTATGGCTTGAAATACATCCACAGGTACACCTCCAAGTGACTCAAATAGTGTCAAATAGCCTATCAGAAGCTTCTAAAGCAATGACATTTTATGAATTTTTCCAAGCTGTTTAAAGTCACAGTTAACGTGTATGTAAACTTCTGACCAACTGGAATTGTGATGCAATGAGTTATAAGTGAAATAATCTGTCTGTAAGCAATTGTTGGAAAAATTACTTGTGTCATGCACAAAGTAGATGTCCTAACAGACTTGCCAAAACTATAGTTTGTTAACAATACATTTGTGAAGAGGTTGAAAAACGAGTTTTAATGACTCCAACCTAAGTGTATGTAAACCTCCAACTTCAACTGTATGTGTATATATATGTATATATATATATATACCAATTCTTTCTTTGGCCGCCTCTCCTTCCAGTTCTCTGCTGCCAATGACTGGAACGAACTACAAAAATCTCTGAAAGTGGAAACACTTATCTCCCTCACTAGCTTTAAGCACCAACTGTCAGAGCAGCTCACAGATTACTGCACCTGTACATAGCCCACCTATAATTTAGCACAAACAACTACCTCTTTCCCAACTGTATTTAATTTTAATTAATTAATTAATTTAGCTCCTTTGCACCCCATTATTTTTATTTCTACTTTATTTGCACATTCTTCCATTGCAAAACTACCATTCCAGTGTTTTACTTGCTCTATTGTATTTACTTTGCCACCATGGCCTTTTTTGCCTTTACCTCCCTTCTCACCTCATTTGCTCACATTGTATATAGACTTGTTTATACTGTACTTGTTTATACTGTATATACTGTATTTATACTGTATTATTGACTGTATGTTTGTTTTACTCCATGTGTAACTCTGTGTCGTTGTATCTGTCGAACTGCTTTGCTTTATCTTGGCCAGGTCGCAATTGTAAATGAGAACTTGTTCTCAACTTGCCTACCTGGTTAAATAAAGGTAAAATAAAATAAATAAAATATTTAAAAAAATATATATATATATATATACACACACACACACCCACACACACACAGTACCAGTCAAAGGTTTGGACACACCGACTCATTTCAGGTTTCTTCTTTATTTTACTATTTTGGCATTCTCTCAGACAGCTTCACCTGGAATGCTTTGCCAACAGTCTTGAAGGAGTTTCCACATATTCTGAACACTTGTTGGCTGCTTTTCCTTCACTCTAGGATCCAACACATCCCAAATCATCTCAATTGGATTGAGGTCGGGTGACTGTGGAGGCCAGGTCATCTGAAGCAGCACTCCATCACTCTCCTCCTTGGTCAAATAGCACTTACACAGCCTGGAGGTGTGTTGGGTCATTGTCCTGTTGAAAAACAAATGATAGTTCCACTAAGTGCAAACCAGATGCGATGGCGTATTGCTGCAGATTGCTTTGGTAGCCACACTGGTTAAGTGTCCCTTGAACTCTAAATAAATTACTGACAGTGTCACCAGCATAGAAGCATCACACCTCCTCCTCCATGCTTCACGGTGTGAACCACACATCATCAGGTCATCCGTTCACCTACTCTACGTCTTACAAAGACAAAGACGGTTGGAACCAAAAATCTCAAATTTGGACCAAAGGACAGATTTCCACCAGTCTAATGTTCATTGCTTGTGTTTCTTGGCCCATGCAAGTCTCTTCTTATTATTGGTGTCATTTAGTAGTGGTTTCTTTGCAGCAACTCAACCACAAGTGCCTGTTTCACACAGTATCCTCTGAACAGTTGATGTTGAGATGTGTCTGTTACTAGAACTCTGTGAAGCATTTATTTGGACTGTTGTCTATTTGCTTATTTGATCTGTTCTTGCCGTTATATGGACTTTTACCAAATAAGGCTATATTCTGTATACCACCCCTACCTTGTCACAACACAAATGATTGGCTCAAACTTTTTAAGAAGGAAATACATTCCACAAATGAACTTTTAACAAGGCACACCTGTTAATTGAAATGCATTCCAGTTCACTACCTAATGAAGCTGGTTGAGAGAATGCCAAGAGTGTGCAAAGCTACTATTATTCAAAGTTACTTTGAATCATCTCAAATTGTTTAACACTTTTTTACTACATGATATTATTTCATAGTTTTGATGTCTTATTATTCTACAATGTAGAAAATTGTAAAAAAATTAAGAAAAACCCTTGAATGAGTAGGTGTGTCCAAACTTTTGACTGGTACTGTATATATTTAGAATTTTTATTGTTGGACATTAAAGACTGTAACACACTTAATCAGCTCCAAGTGATTTTAATTTAAGAAATCTGTTAAAGTATTTCCACACATAATAGAGAGACACATGATCGTATACAAATGTAAGCAAGGTTTGAAATGATTATGTTTTAGTCAAACATAATCTGTTTGGTCTTCTTGTGATCAATTGGCATGTCTACAAAATATTTGTAATTATATTCCGGCCCACCGACCATCCGCTCAACAAAGAAATCTAGTTGATGATCCCTAATTTAGGTGATGTTGTGCAACCAAGTGAAATGTCTCATTTGGGGTTTTAGGCTGGGTTTCTGTATAGCACTTTGTGACATCAGCTGATGTAAAAAGGGCTTTCTAACTACATTTGATTGATTGATTTAGTACATTTCAGTTTCCTTAAACTGAAGGCTGCAAATGACATAGGCAGACGAGCGCTAAACACTCAGTGTTCAGTTCCCCTTTTAACAGCCTCCACAGGTCATTACGTTTCTGACTGTCCCAATTCGTCAAAGGGCCCACAGCCTTTTTCATTTAACTGTGGCTGCTAAAAAAACAGGTGCTAAATCATGTGTGTCTGTTTTCCTCCAAAAATAACCTATTGCATAAGACAAATGTTAGAGAAAGATAATACAAAAGCGGAATTATAATTGCAGAAGCATGTACTAAAATGTTTGATTTTATCTTTAGAGTTCATGAATATTCATATATGAATGCACTTACAGAAAAAAATGACTATCTAATTTCCTTCTAGATGGATGTCTGAGAAATGGTGTGCTCTAAAGCACACTTAAATTCAAATGCAGTCTTAAAAATGCTAATTTCCATCTTGGTAAGCATTGTGACTCTTATGAGAAGAAACTGCAGTTATGTCTAGAGATGGGAGGAGCCCAACTATGACCTCTAAATGACTCCACACATGCAGATGGCTGGTTTAAAAAAAAAGGTACAGTAGCAATTGCTTCAGGGTGAAGGGGACAAAGGGCATGTCTCAAAGTTCTGATGTTGCTGCCTCTCTTCCTGTCATCAACTTCAGCTGTTCAAACCTAAAAACTCTGGAGGTGAAATAATATGGAGGATGCCTGCTCTTTAACTAGGCAAGTCAGTTAAGAACAAATTCTTATTTACAACGACGGCCTACCAGGGAACAGTGGGTTAACTGCAGAACGACAGATTTCTACCTCGTCAGCTTTCGGTTACTGGCCCAACGCTCTAACCACCAGGCTACCTGCCACCCCATCATTGCAGTAGAGACAAGGAAAGGAAGCCCCAAGGAGAGGACTACTAAGACACCTATAGGGCACTATAATTTAAAGGAAGTTTAATGTGCAGATATTATGTAATTACTTCGATTGACTGAAGTACTTTTTTCCTTTTTTAAAAACCACTATTATTCCTCATTTGTTCTTTAACCATGTCAAATCAAATCAAACGTTATTTGTCACATGCGCCGAATACAACATGCTTACTTACAGGCCCTTAACCAACAGTGCAGTCAGGTCTTTAATGATGTCAGGTCTTTAATAATGATGTCAGGTCTTTAATGATGTCAGGCTTGTGCTAATACCACCTTTCTCCTTTTGTTTGCCTTTTTTATACACTGGAAGGTAAGATTTTTTTCACAGGTGTGAGGTGTTGACGTGTTGTATCTACAGTACATTTCTGACACACCCTGACTGCCCTACAGTTCCTCTAGCTGCTTGAACTCTATGAGTGCACTCCAGATGAAAGTTTCCTCTTGATTAGTCATTCATCATCTTGAGGAAGTTAGTTTAGTAAGATTAAGAAATCACAGAAGTAGATTACAAATGCATTTTAGGAAATGATTGCAAAACAACATCCATCATAACAATGTCACACCTTGAAAATGTCAAAGAGTATATCTTGAGGCATTTGAATTTAGCTCCTCCTGTCACACTTTATCTCTGTGAGATATTGAGAAAACAAGCAGAGCCTTGTATGTTTATTTTCACAGCTCCACACCATGACATTACACGAGATACCTTTCTCTTGCTAAGGTAACACGCATGTGTCTAGTACCTTCACACTCACGTCACTGTACTGACATGGTTTCAAGTGATATTAGATTAAATGTTATTACTTGGCCCACTTCTTACCAATTATTGTGGCACAGTATTTTAGGGTTATGCTTGTTATGTTGGTACCCCAGGACCACAGTATATTATTTACCATCACTATGTACATAGTATCTGACTCATTACTGGGCCTATAAAAATCCATTGACACCATCTGATCTCCATTCTGTGCCAGATACAAGCCAACTCGATGACCTAAGGCCTGTCAACAGGTGGGAGGGAGACAAATTGTAGAACAAACTGTGTCCCGTCAAGCCGAATAGAATGAAAGATGGAGTTTGACAAATGGGGTGACACATGATAGATCGGGCTTGTCAATGGCATCTCAATAGCCAGCAGGGCTCCTGGGTTATTTTAATTCTGTCATCTAAGAGAAACAGCTGAGCAGATGTTTGGCTTGCCGTTGGGCAAAAATTAAAAAGGGTCCCACACCTTTACTGATAACCGGAGGACCTGTCGTCAGACTGCAATTGATTCAGATAAAGATTGGTTGATAAATTCGGGCCTCCCTTCAGGCGCTGCTGTAGCTCAATCTTTACCTTGTTTTTGGTTTGTCCTTTTCCCAGCCTGACTGTATTATCAGTAGCTATGCATGTGTTAGCACTAGCACGGACTGTTGCCAAAGGGATGATAGCCCGTTGCTAATGTTTCCAAATGTATCATGATTTACACCCTCCTTGCGTTAATCGGATTGGGAGTGAAAAGCCTGAGACAATATTAAGCTTTTTTATATATATCTGATAATGTCATTCGGCATTGTTAGACAGTCATGGCCGCCAATGAGACAGACCTAGCCTTGCTCCATTACAATCAGTCTGCTAAATCAATGTGCCTTCATCAAAAAAAGGAGATTCCCGAAGACATTGACAGGCCATCTGCACCGTGCACCACACGTATCTCCAGAACACAGTTGCTCAAATCATTACAGTGAGTCTTACCGAAGAGCTAACTAACAGCCCACTGTGCATTTCATTCCATTTGGGCTCTGGGAAATGGATACCCCTCCCAGGGGAGCTAGTGTGGGTACTGCAAGGGGCAGCATATGTGTAGTGTACTGAAAACCTATTTGTGCTTTGGAAAAAGCCATGCATTCTCCAAATAGTATGTGTGATTGGGTTACGGACTCCGTATGCTGGTGGCATACTGTCATATATCAAATCCCACCATGTGCAAGCCGATATAATCCAGCTACTCAGGACACTGGTGAACCCGTGATTACTGGGACAGGTGCTTTTCTACTTTTCCTATAAATGTATTATGGCTGGCATATTTCTGGTCTTAGGTTAATGGTTTCTCGATTTTTCTCACTCAGTTCAGATGACACCCAAGGCAGAAACAGTCAGGATTTGATTTCTATAGATCCACTTCAATTATAGCATAGCTTAAATAAGTGGAACTGAGCGCAAGCAAGACAGAAACAAAATATGAACCATATTATGTGCACTCATTGTACCTACCTCTAGACTTCAATGTGTGTCAAAGGAACCATGCATGGACCCACAGCTAAGTCATTGAAAATGGCGTGGAACTATGCATGATTAATCATAATTTTGAACTGCATTAAGCTCCCCCCCTCCCTCCCTCCCTCCCTCCCTCCCTCCCTCCCTCCCTCCCTCCCTCCCTCCCTCCCTCCCTCCCTCCCTCCCTCCCTCCCTCCCTCCCTCCCTCCCTCCCTCCCTCACTCACTCACTCACTCACTCACTCACTCTAGCTATATGAGGTCAGGCATGTGAGAACAACTGATGAGGGGCTCCTGTAAAACTCTTAACAGTATATAAGCTCTATACGTGACCCCATAAGAGACAGTGGACGGAATAAAGGGCTAATACTTATTTTCCATGTTCCGACTTCACATCTCAACCTGCAGCGAGAAGTTGATCTTGCTCTGATATCATAATTCATGCGTAGCAGATCATGCATCACTATCTCTCAGAATTACATGAGAAATTAGCTCAGTTGAGATAATAAATGCCTCAAAAGATGTACAGCATATCCAATAACTGTGAGGAGAGGACTTTGTTTGCTGTATTTCAAACATAGTGGCACTTTCAGATTGTTACGTTGGAGAAGAACATGCGGGTGGAACAGAGGGATTGGTACCAAATTGCTGGGTCAGTAGCATATTTCCTACCAGTGAGTGTCTTTCATCTCAGTCCTGCCACCCTGAATCATGCAAAAAGTGAGGCTGCATTGTTATTTCTTGGTGTGTGTGGGCTGGTTTGCTCTCTGGTCAATGATTGAAACAAAACGTGTTTACTCACATCTGAGTAATTCATGTTCTGTGAACATTTAGCATAGCGACCACCGACTAGTCCTCACTAACCAGCTGTGATCTCCTACCAAAGCAATACAACTTTGTTCCCTTCTCTGCAACATGCAAGCACAGAATCGACAGCAAATGTTGGCTACCATGCTGTGTTGTCATGTGTTGCTGCCATGCTATGTTGTCGTCTTAGGTCTCTCTTTATGTAGTGTTGTGTTGTCTCTCTTGTCGTGATGTGTGTTTTGTCCTATATTTTGATTTAATCTTTTTTAAATCCCAGCCCCCATACCCACAGGAGGCCTTTTTCCTTTAGTAGGGCCGTCATTGTAAATAAGAATTTGTTCTTAACTGACTTGCCTAGTTAAATAAAGGTTAATAAAATAAAAATCCATCTGTATATTAGAAGCCACAGCTGCACAACTTTTCAGTACTTGTCCGGGGTCATGCTCCTTGTCAATCAATCGCAAGGTGACGGCTGAGCCCCACGCAGTGAAGAGGAGATGGAACAGGACACTTTCAAATAGTTCTCTGACAGGGGTCGATGACATCTGCCAGACTATGTAGACATACCCTCCAGAGATGGTAACCAAGGTCAACTCATCACATCTACCCTCTGCCAAAATTGTAAGTCCAATGGAATTCAGTTTGCTTTCAAAACAGCTAATATCCCCCACAGACGGCTTAAGTCTATGTTAGTGCAGGGCTGTTCCAGCGATGTACTAATCGCAGGTTGACGTTTATTGTCATGGGTCTTGCCCTGGAGGCAGAACTGCACGATTTCGGCTAGATCGGCCAGCTCCAAAGTCAAAATTGGCTATATCATAAAAATGTATGAAAACTAAAATTAGTTAAATTAATCAATATGAGCTACAATGAGAGGAAGCAACCGCAAGAAAAATGCTTTAATTACCCAACAGTAATGCACTGATTATGCCAACAGTAATATTTACACGCCATACTTAATTCTCTCGTGTAGTCATCTCAGAAATGCTTTCTCCTCAAGACATTTTCCATGGAAATGTCAGCCTATGCAATGTTTCATGTAATGACACAATAGTTACATGTAGCCTATTTCACCTCAATGACCCGAGTAAGGTCAATGTTTTTGAAAATGCCAAATTGATTATTTCAAGTGTGCAATGACCACATAAACCACTGGCAGAAGTGCAGCTGATAAACAAGAGGCTTGAGGAAAAGATGCTGCCCAGCAGTAGATGACAGGTATTTGCGCTGACAGGTTATCCTGACTTGAGGCAGACTAACTCCACCCTTCATGTCTAGACCGCACCGGGCAGACTTTCTTCTCTCTCAAAAATGTCAATGTTAGCGTTGGGCTATTTACAGTGGCGTGTTTATATGACCAAATTTATGTGCTCTTGATATTTTTGTCTCCTCTGGGAAACGTGGTGCTTGGACTCAGTGGTCGGCTCCAAACCGAATTGATTTTCAGCTCTAGGCCTAATTCAAAGAAGGAATAGATGAAGAAACACTTGCTATATTGGATGTGCTGTAGCAATTGTTCAAAGGCAGCTGATAACATTCATTAAATTATACTGCTATCTAAGAATCTCTCTTGAATTTAAGTTTCAATGAGGCATTTCATTTAGCAGGAAATAAGGAAAGTCTCTTACAATGGAGCAATAGGTTTTCATATCCATTTTCCTGGTCTAGGATTGGTTGGCTTTGTGTGTCGAGAGTAATTAAGTCACAGGTGTATACATGCAAAAGGTTACAATGAAATTGCCAAATTGAAGATCTAAAACTGTATTACGAACATGACAATGCTATTCATAATTTGCATGAATCCATAACTGGCATTGACACTCAGCATGCTGGCTATAGTTTGGGTCTGTAAGGCCTTGACTGGTAGATTAAGTTGAGGACACAGATGTTCCCTATCCACATAGTATAGGAAGACTATTCCCCACTTACTCTTTAAAAGGACAAGAAGGGAATGTATTGTGATACAAAAAGAAAAGGAATGCACTGTTACAGAACTGTGGCTGGATGGGTGACCCTCCCCACAGGGACATATCAATGAGAATGTCAAGATTTTTTTTTTGTGTCCTTGAAGAAAAGACACTCAGGATGCTGACCTGAAAAGGACATTGATTCTGCTGAAAACAATCGGGCCTTACAAAGTACCTGGGGGTAATGTTGATACTGCAAGTGAGAGAGAAGCCACCGCCTGCCTGGAGAGGCTTTTCTCTGCCAATGCAGAGCTTAAAAACCTGTGACCCAGTTCCCTTGAGAAACTCCCTCCTGCTTGGGGAGAATGTACACTCGCTGCCCAAAATGACAAACAGCAGGCAGGCGGTGGCATGCTCGCCTGCCAAATACAGTTCTCCGACATTCAAGTTGTGCTGACAGCAAAAACATAGACACTGTTATCTACTGTTAGTCCTCACTTGAGACTCTGGGGTGGTGAGAGGGGAACAAGTCTACATGGACTGCTTGTGGACAGACTGACTGTGTTTGGGGTCTCAGTGAGGAAAGGCTCTTGTGTGGTCAGTATATTTTCTGGTCTATTTGTGTTGCAATGTCCTTACAAGTGGGTAAAACATTACCCATTTTACTTTTAGGCATTTTTTGTTTGTCGGTGTAGGCCGACTACCTTAGTGCGAGTAACTAACTGTACATTGCTACAGTACATTAGTTCACCCTGAGAAACTTATTTAGAGAAGCATTTGTACCATATTAAAGAATAACTTGATATTCCAAATCCTTTTGGTGTTGTTTCACCAGTTTACAGCTATCCTGTAATTTCAAATCAAATATAAACTTAAACACTATGGGATCCACTTAACACAACAACAGACTGGTACCGTGAATCCCAGCTGACAAACTGGTAGCTGTCAACAGACTGGGCTAACAGCTATATAAACCACCCTAGTGAGTCCAGCACACATTGGGTAATCATTGCCTGATAAGGAGAGGTGTTACTTCCTAAACAGAGCAAAACATGCAATATGCTGACTTCAACAAATCCCACACCACGCTCAAGGCTTTGGGTTTGATTTGAGGAAATTATGCTTGTCTCTGTATGGAACTACACAGTACATTAAGTTTTTTTTTAAGTTTGTCAAATCTCCAGATAGATAAGGGCCAGAGAGTGACTTGAGATTTGCAAGAATAACTTCAAGTTTGATGCAACTATCCATTGACGTCAATGCATGACACGAAAGTTCCACCTCCATGAATAGCTACATCTCAAATCCTATTCATAGTCTGAAGTGACCTAACATACTACAGACCATTATGCATGTTGGTTCCTTATCGTCTGTTTGTTTGTTTGTATTGGGACCTGTTGAATGCACAATGCACTTCTGTGTCCCCAGACTAGAGGTCAACCGATTAATCGGAATGACCGATTAATTAGGGCCGATTTCAAGTTCTCTTGCGTTCTGTGCAACAGAGTCAGGGTATATGCAGCAGTTTGGACCACCTGGCTCATTGCGAACTGTATGAATGTCACGCCCTGACCTTAGAGATCCTTTAAATTCTCTATTTGGTAGGTCAGGGTGTGACTAGGGTGGGAAATCTATGTTTAAATTTCTTTGTTGGCCGAGTATGGTTCCCAATCAGAGGCAGCTGTCTATCATTGTCTCTGATTGGGGATCATACTTAGGCAGCCCTTTTTCCCACTTTCTGTTGTGGGATCTTGTCTTTTTGTGTTGCATGTGTTGCACTCCTAGCTTTTCGTTCGTTGAGATGTTTATTGTTTTTGGTGGGACATTTATAATATATATATTTTTTTTAAATTATCCCCTTTTTCTCCCCAATTTCGTGGTATCCAATTGTTAGTAGCTACTATCTTGTCTCATCGCTACAACTCCCGTACGGGCTCGGGAGAGACAAAGGTCGAAAGTCATGCGTCCTCCGATACACAACCCAACCAGCCGCACTGCTTCTTAACACAGCGTGCATTCAACCCGGAAGCCAGCCGCACCAATGTGTCGGAGGAAACTCTGTGCACCTGGCAACCTTGGTTAGTGCTCACTGCGCCCGGCCCGCCACAGGAGTCGCTGGTGCGCGATGAGACAAGGATATCCCTACCGGCCAAACCCTCCCTAACCCGGACGACGCTAGGCCAATTGTGCGTCGCCCCACGGACCTCCCGGTCACAGCCGGTTACGACAGAGCCTGGGAACGAACCCATTTATAATTAAAGAAAATGTACACCTACCACGCTGCACCTTGGTCTTCATTTAACGACGGACATTACAGTGCAGACCATTTCTTCCTAAGAAAGACAGCCAACTTCGCCAAATGGGGGATGATTTAACAAAAGCGCATTTTCGGGAAAAAAAAGCACAATCGTTGCACGAATGTAGCTAAACATAAACATCAATGCCTTTCTTAAAATCAATACACAGAAGTATATATTTTTAAACCTGCATATTTAGGTCAAAGAAATGAATGTTAGCAGGCAATATTATCTCAGGAAATTGTGTCACTTCTCTTGCGTTCATTGCACGCAGAGTCAGGATATATGCAACAGTTTGGGCCGCATGGCTCTTTGCAAACTAATTTGCCAGAACATAATTATGACATAACATTGAAGGCTGTGCAATGTAACAGCAATATTTAAACTTATGGATGCCACCCGTTAGATAAAATACGTAACGGTTCCGTATTTCACTGAAATAATAAACATTTTGTTTTTGAAATGATGGTTTCCAGATTTGACCATATTAATGACCTAAGGCTCGTATTTCTGTGTGTTATTATATTATAATTAAGACTATGATTTGATAGAGCAGTCTGACTGAGCGGTGGTAGGCAGCAGCAGGCTCGTAAGCATTCATTCAAACAGCACTTTCCTGCGTTTGCCAGCTGCTCTTCGCAATGCTTCAAGCATTGCGCTGTTTATGACTTCAAGCCTATCAACTCCCAAGATTAGGCTGGCAATACTAAAGTACCTATTAGAACATCCAACACTCAAAGCTATATGAAATACGAATGGTATAGAGAGAAATAGTCCTATAATAACTACAACCTATAACTTCTTACCTGGAAATATTGAAGACTCGTGTTAAAAGGAACCACCAGCTTTCATATATTCTCATGTTCTGAGCAAGGAACTTAAACGTTAGCTTTTTTACATGGCACTTATTGCACTTTTACTTTCTTCTCCAACACTTTGTTTTTGCATTAATTAAACCAAATTGAACATGTTTCATTATTTATTTGAGACTAAATTGATTTTATTGATGTATTATATTATGTTAAAATAAAAGTGTTCATTGTTCATTCAGTATTGTTGTAATTGTCATTATTACAAATATATATATGTAAAAATCAGCCGATTAATCGGTATCAGCTTTTTTTGGTCCTCCAATAACAGGTATCAGTATCGGCGTTGAAAAATCATAATCGGTCGACATCTACCCCAGGCAACCATGCATACGTGAAAAGCTACACATTTCCATTGGCCTGTGAGTCCTATTAACCCCCCGTAATCCCCTAATCTGTCTGTTTCAGAACAGCAGCCCCTGTGATCATTGGCATGTCTTGCATGTTCCTCGGCTTCCTGGACTGGTGCTGAAAGAGGCTACACTAGATTATCACTAGGTAATCTGCATCTTGTACTAAAATGTGCAGCTGGGTTCTTGAATCTTTGGGAAAATAGTTTCAGAAGTTTGATTTTGAGGCAGTTTCATTTGGCTGAAAATGCAATGCCAACACTCACTTATCAAACGCAAGATCGTGGAAAAGACACTGTAAACATTTAAGCATATTAACAAAATGTTAATTAATCAAGAAACAATCCAACCTGAAACCCAAAGTTTAATAAGCTACAATACAAGGTGAAGTGGTTTAACTAATGGCTGAGCCTCCCTCACTGGAGATGTGAGCCAAGTGGAACAGAATGACAATGACATGGCCGGATCGTTACTGCCTGACACACCTAGCGATTAGGACTCCATCTTCTGTAATAAAGATTAAAGCCTATGTATCAGGTTGCATAACAACGGTCAACAACAACAGTTCCCTTGGAGAAAGTTACTGTAGTACAGGGACTGCACTAGCAACCATGCTGAGACTGATAGTATAGGGACTGCACTAGCAAGCAGTACAGGGACTGCACTAGCAACCATGCTGAGACTGATAGTATAGGGACTGCACTAGCAAGCATGCTGAGACTGATAGTAGAGGGACCACACTAGCAACCATGCTGAGACTGATAGTATAGGGACTGCACTAGCAACCATGCTGAGACTGATAGTAGAGGGACCACACTAGCAACCATGCTGAGACTGATAGTATAGGTACTGCACTAGCAACCATGCTGAGACTGATAGTAGAGGGACCACACTAGCAACCATGCTGAGACTGATAGTAGAGGGCCACACTAGCAACCATGCTGAGACTGATGGTAGAGTGACTGCAACTCTCCCAGGACTGTCACTCTCCCAGTAACCACCACTAAACATGCCAGATAGGGCTAACTTTCAGTATCAAATTGTCGCCGAGCATCAGCAATCAACCACACTGGAGCGCTGGTGAAACAGTCACACGTCAGAGACAAAGGTTAACGTTAGTCAGGGACTTTATTCTCATTCAATGTGCAGCCACTGTTTGCCAATGGAGGAGCTGCATGCAGGAATGTGAGATATGCAAATTAGGCGTTTGAGGTGAAGGGTAGCCTAGCGGATGGCTGGCAGTTCGAATCCTGGGTCTAACGGGAAAAATGGGGTGGGGAGTGAGCTAGCAATCAGAAGGTTGCTGGTATCAAATCCTAGATGCCATTGCCTGCCGATGTGCCCTTGAGCAAGGCACTTAAACCCCCACAACAACAGGTCCCCGGGTGCCCAGTGTGGCAGCCCCCTGCACCAGTCCAAAACATGTATATGTATGTGTATGTATATGTGCCTTTCTGAGGGGTTGGATTAAAAGCGAAAGTCACATTTCGATTGGACCTTATGTGCAATTGACCAATAAATTGATCTTACTCTTAAGAAGAATGTTTAATGTTTTAAGTAAGACATAGGGTGACATATGACCTTCCACAACATGAGGGGGATGTGCATTAGAAACCATTTTGGTTGTTAATGACACTGTAATTATATTGTAATGACGCTGGTAAGTATTGAATAAACAAAGTTTGAGATAGTGAATCAGTATTAGTGTAAAGCAAAAATCTGCAAACAGTTTACATATAATAAACGAATGGAAAGAGTACATTGTTATAAGCCGCCTAGTGTATGCTTCATCAAATGATGTTAAATTAACTGCAAAATTACCTGGATGCAAAAGCATAGGCTAGTTATGAATTTATGCACAGGTGTGCACATCCATGCACACAGGCACACAGACACACCTCATCACAACAATAGCTTGATTCCAAGTTCCACATGCTGGAAATAATTAATTATTTGCAGAGATGATTAATTGGACAGTCTCTTAATGTATGTAATAATGTATGTATGTCTTACCGCCATATTTATTTGACTTTAAAAGGGGAAATAACAATAAAATAAAAAACAATTTGACAGTCTAAACCAGTGGGGTTCAGAGGATAAGAAAATTACATCACCTGGAATGACTACCATTGAATGAATGGAGCCTTTTACAATCATAGAGAAAACCTCTCTCAGGGGACATTACATTTCAGAGGGGTTTCCCCCTTAAACACACACCGGCACACTTGAAAGGTAAAGGTAATAATATCCACTTCCTATCCTGGATAATGCTGTTTGAACGGAATAAAACGTATTCATTCATTGCTGTTTAAACTCAAGCAAGATGTGCTTTGTAAGAGGAGTAGGTTTGAGTTCTGGAAGTTTATTGTTAAAGTCCTTTATTTCCAACTCAACCCATGTTAAAACTGACAGCTAAACACACATTCAAAACACGCAACTTACCGTTTTGTTCCTTTAAACTTGGTTGTTGGAATTTGCTGACATGACTTGATTCAGCTTCTGAGCCATGTTGTTGGAGAAGCGATACAAACAGGATTAATAATGGAAGGATCATTTGGATTAGTGGCGGACAGCGATTACAAAACACTGTTGACGAGACGTTTAGTATCACCATGCAAAAACGTTGTTTGGATGACAACAACGCTGTTTTGGACAAATTTGTAGCGGATAAACGCAGAGTAAAATCGACATAATCTCATTCAAATACAGAGTCCTTTGAAAAAAAATGAAACGTAAAAAAAAATCCCGTAATAACCACAAAAGGATAACTTTGAAACCAACGGCCGTCTCGCACGACAAACTGGTTCCGATACAAGTGCGCACCTGTGGGGTATATGGAAAATGGTCTTGGAAGTTAAAAAGTCATTGCTGCGCTTGAACTAAATTACATATCCACTTTAAAGTTCCATCAAAGTCCACCAAATTAATAATATATTGAGTGAAATAAATCGTAAATGCTTAAATCTTTAACTTTTTGTCCAATGAGAAGTGCGATACTGTTGCCTGCGCGCGACATTCATTAGTTTCCAAAGTCTCCGCCGTCTGCAAGTCCAATCCACAGATTTGCAGGCATTACAATAAATTTCACATTAACCGCAGATACCACAAGAGTGCAGTGCAATTCGATACAGTTTGTACAGTGGATGATATTGCAGAGCACACATAACTCCAGTTGTTTGGTGAGGTCTTGGCTCGGTGGCTGTTGACTGGAACTAAACTATGCTGGAGACTGGAGCTAAACTGTCGCTAAAAGTGAGACGACAAGCTCTGGATTTTTGGAAAAGCAGACTGAGCTGACGACACAACAGGTGCTATACAAAAAGTAAAACTTTCTAGTGAAGAAAACTACCCGGCAAGTTAACTGTTCAGTTGCTGCAGCTCTCCTGGTGTATGTCCAGCTCTCCTGGTGTATGTCCAGCTCTCCTGGTGTATGTCCAGCCAGCACATTTGGTTCCTTGGAAGTTGTGGGAACATACGTTTTTAGTTTCCAGTTGGTTCTGGGAACAAAGCCATAAAACGGGTAAAACATAATGTTTTGTAAACATTCTGAGAAAGGAAGTGAACATTTCGACCTGTTCTGGGAAGTAAATGTTTAAGTTGCAGGGAGGTTCTCAGAATGTTTTACTATAGTTAACGTTACCTGAAAGTTTTCCTGGGAGGTTTTATTGACACTCTGTAGGGTGGAATTTTTTGGTCAATTTGGAATAACTTCCTTACATCTTTCACTGAATGTTTCAATAAGACTTTTAATAACACTGCTAGCTTATTTTGGGTTAACCTTCAAACTCCATGCACAGACAGGGCACATGGAAATTAATTCCCAGGCAATAATCCTGCAAACACATTTATTTTTTATTGTGACACGGCATGAGTGAGATTTTAACCTATAATCTTCTGTTCTGTATTTGTCATTTAGCAGACACTCTTATCCAGAGCAATTTACAGTTACTGCATTTATTTTAAGTTAGCTAGGTGGGACAACCACAAATCACAGTCAAAGTAAGTACAATTTTCTGTAATAAAGTAGCTATCAAGTCAGACCTAGTAAGGGGGAAAAAAGTAAAGTGTGAGTGATAGTTCTCAGGAAGTTCACAAAAGGGGGGTGCTGTGGGATAATTTAAGATACTTCGAACAGGCAGGGTTTCAGATGTTTTCGGGAAGATGGGCAGGGATTCTGCTGTCCTAGCTTCACAGGGAAGCTGGTTCCAGCATTGTGGTGCCTATAACCTTCTGTTCTCTATCCATGGAATTATTCCAGTGCCCCACCAGGATGGAGCTAGCGTGCCATGTTTTTTTAATGCATACAAAGCTGTTAATTTTTGTCTATTAAACAGACCCCATTTCAAAGGAAACAAGATCAGGTGTGGCCAATTACTGGGCTCAGCCATCACACCTTAACACACTTAACAAGATAGAGGATAGAGAGAGTTCTGTTAATGCTGAGAACGGAATGTACAGTATACGTTTAAGTGATAATGTCAGAGAAGCCGGTGTTTGAAGGATATATTAGCACGGGTATTGTTAGGCCCGAGACGAAGTCGCCAATATATCCTCCAAACACCGGCTTTGAGGGCATTATCACTTTTTTACAAAGGGTTACCAAAATATTCAAATAATGATTGACATGTTCTCATTATAAATGTTATTATAAATGTTATCCTTCCACAAGATATAGTCCAGACCCTAATCTAGGGTTGCTACCCAAGCAGGCTGGTCGTTCGTTCTATCGGTTCGGTTGCTAGAGACGCGACCCATTCGTTCAGTCTTTTTGTTCTGTATCGCTCGTTCTAAAAGTTCCATTGCTATACTGGCTGGCAATGTTCTTATCCCTTGCTTGCTAGCTAGCCAACTACGGCAAATGTAGTCACGTCAAAAAGTGCAGCCAGAATAACTGCAAAGTAGTAGTAGTAGTTAGCATTTGTTTAAGCTGTTTTCTAGAGACATTTATTTGGATACATCCATAACAATGAGCTAATGAAGTGTGATTTCACCTGGCATAAAAGATATGCTCACCTGTCAGGACACTGTGTTGTTTAGAGGAGCTAGCCAACAATATAGCTAACACAATCACTTCAAACTGAAGCTGGATACAACTAAGGGCTGTATCCAGGCACTCCATGTTGTGTCTTGCCTAAGAACAGCCCTTAGCCGTGGTATATTGGCCATATACTACACCCCCTCGTGCTTATTGCTTAAATAACATTTTTAGAACATTCTCTGAACATTACTAAAGTTTTTTTGTGATTTCTATGGAAAGTTTTCTTAATGTTCTCTGAGCAACTTGAGAACATGTCTTTAAATAGGACCATGAGGAAACCTGTAAGAAACATTAGGCTGAAGTATTGAAATTCCCCCAGAACAACATTGTTTCTTAACGTTCTTGTTAAGGTTTTCTTCCTCTTCCTCTGAAGAGGAGGTGTAGCAGGGATCGGACCAAAATGCAGCGTGGTTATTATTAAACATCTTTAATAAAGATGATAACAAACAATACAAAACCGATAAACGTAACATGAAAACCCTAAACAGCCTTATCTGGTGCAAACAAACACAGAGACAGGAACAATCACCCACGAAACACTCAAAGAATATGGCTGCCTAAATATGGTTCCCAATCAGAGACAACGATAAACACCTGCCTCTGATTGAGAACCACTCTAGGCAACCATAGACTTACCTAGACAACTCTACTATACCACAATCCCATGACCTACAAAAAGACAAAAACACACCACATAAATAACCCATGTCACACCTTGGCCTGACCAAAATAATAAAGAAAACACAAAATACTAAGACCAGGGCGTGGCAGTTCTCTGAACTATTTGAGAACATTCCAAATGTCAAACCAGTTGGAGAAAATTCCTAGAACATTACCAAAATTGAAATTAAATGTAACCATAATTGAACTTTAAGGAAAGGTTCTGTTAAAGTATGTTAAGTTGCTTAAATGTGCTGAGAATGTTCCAAAACCAAGCAACTATCCTGCACAATTTCCAGAAAGTTGTGTGAAGGTTCTATGCAAAATAACCGTAGGACCAACATGCTCTAGAGTCTATTGATGAATCCATGCCCCGGTGAATTTATGCTAGAGATCTACCGTTTCTTATAGTGGCTGAAGCTCAATCCCATCTTTCTGCTGATATTCCGGGGTTTGTGAAAGTGGCCTTTTTCTACACATGAGAGGATCCGGACAAGAAAATCAACACAAAACCATCTGTAAAACCAGAACCATGTGAGCTACACACTCATATGTCATGATATCAAAAGGGGAGATTCTCACAAACATGAAGGTGTCGGTTGTTCTACTCTACGAAGTACACAAGCTTCAGGGGAGTCTTCTGAAGGTAACCCAGTACCAATGTTGCCTATACATTGCCTCTGCTGAGCGCAAACTTGAACATTGTGCAACTTCCAGCTTGCGTTTACTGTGAACACTGAGGCTGCACCCCAGTTTTAACAGTGGCCATGTAGTCTACTGTGGCTATTTGATCATAATGAAGAAAAAAATAAAAGAAAATGCATCCCATAAAATCTTAACATGGAAATAGCTGTTTTTATCATTCAGCCTACAGTAATGTGTGGTGTTCAATGTTGGCCTACATTCCATGAGACTTTTGATTTTTTTTAAACATGTAGGGCTTGCCATTAACCTTTTTATCCACTTGTCCTTCAGACAAGGTGACTGAACATGTTGTTGTGTTGTTTGATGCAATAAACCACTTCACAAAATAAACTGCATTATTATTCCCATACCATTATTACAGAGAATCAGACTATTCATGCTACCCTTATTGAAGCCTTTCTCAAAATAAAACACGGCCACTTTAAGACAACAACAAAAAAAATGCTTTTTACCTGACTCGCTTGTCTAGAAACGGATATATTTTGTACACTTGTAGGAAGCAATCACTCCTCTATTGCTGACTACAAATGATCTACTACTGGGTTATTAACTCACTAACTAGCAAAGGATATGAGCAAAATGTGCACACGTGGCTACACGAAGCTCTCGCTTTGATCTCAAAACAAGTGTATCTACGCATGGCAGCTAATGCTGTAAACACAGTCCAGTTCAACGTAAATGGCACAGACCCATATATGGCAATGGTCTATTTGCATATAGGCCTACTGCAGCTCTGATTGTCACATGCGCCGAATACAACAAGTGTAGACCTTGCGGTGACATGCGTACTCACAAGCCCAACAGTGCAGTTCAAGAAAGAGTTAAGAGAATATTTACCAAATAGACTGAAGTAAAAAAAATAATAAAAAGTAACACAATAAAATGACAATAACAAGGCTATATACATCGGGGTACCGGTACTGAGTCAAGGTACAGGTTAGTCAAGGTAATTTGTACATGTAAGTAGGGGTGAAGTGACTATGCATAGATAATAAACAGTGAGTAGCAGCAGTGTACAAAACAAATGGAGGGAGGGTGGTGTCAATGCAAATAGTCCGGTGGCTATTTGATTAATTGTTCAGCAGTCTTATGGCTTGGGGGTAGAAGCTGTTAAGGAACCTTTTGGTCCTAGACTTGGAACTCCGGTACCGCTTGCCGTGTGGTAGCAGAGTACGCCATGCGGTAACAGTCGATGACTTGTGACTGGAGTCTCTGACATTTTTGGGGGCTTTCCTCTGACAAAGCCTAGGATATAGGTCCTGGATGGCAGGGAGCTTGGCCCCGGTGATGTACTGGGCCGTACGCACTACCCTCTGTAGCGCGGTCAGATGCCGAGGAGTTGCCATACCAGGCTGTGATGTATCCGGTGAGGATGCTCTCGATGGTGCATCTGTAGAACTTTTTGAGGATCTGGGGACCCATGCCAAATCTTTTCAGTCTCCTTACTGTCAAAATGCAAGATCTACCGCTCATGACTTTTAAAAAAAACGTAAGCCTTTGCAACATTAACCAATTAAAAACAGTACT
Organism: Oncorhynchus kisutch; assembly: GCF_002021735.2. Classification (NCBI taxonomy): domain Eukaryota; kingdom Metazoa; phylum Chordata; class Actinopteri; order Salmoniformes; family Salmonidae; genus Oncorhynchus; species Oncorhynchus kisutch. Next base: position 42,259,434 of record NC_034192.2, read on the forward strand.
GTAGCAATGAGGTTTGCGCAGTAAGCTATATGCCCAATACATTACCACCGCATATTGGCTTTGCTTGAATTGCCTTACCAATGCATTGTTGTTCGGGCCCCTTTTTGAAATTATATTTCAAAATTTGAGGTCAGCAATATGATCACACCGGTAAAAGGTCTATTGTTGTATTACTTGTGAAGCACAGCTGAGTGAGCATATATTTAAATAATTAGCTTTTTATTTTTATTTTACTGGGCTGATTGTGTCAACATCTAATGATCAGTCTCAGTTAAATAAAGGTTAAATAAAATAAAAATTAGTCTCAGCGGAGGGAGAGAGCAGCAGACTAAGGGCCCGCCATTCAACATCCCCCTGCTCTCCCTTTTCTCCACTGTCACTGACTAAAAAGGGACAGCGTCTTCCAGCTGATAGCGAAACTCAAGTCGCACTGCATTATTTCTGCCTCATGCTCAAATTCATGTTGTTACTCCTAGGAACAGAGAAAGTAAAATATTCCTCGATAAAAAACGCAAGCCTATAGATACACTTTCCAACTAATTTATTACTGTTGCAGTGCTTGTTGTAGCGCTGAGTGGAAATAGGAAGAACGCACATTTTATGGCTTATAAAAGTGTTGAACACAAAGTGTTGACAGTGCTGAATAACTTAAACATGAATTAATTAATAAAAACAGCATCTCTTTGCTGTATTATTTGACCGTCTCTCTCTAGTCATGGTTTTAAATGTTTTGAAATCTCAAGTATCAGCTTAGCTGTAGCTTTCTTTTATGCCTGCTACCTAACTGCAGACACGGTTATCTGAGCCATCCGATTGGCCAGCGGTAGGCCTACAGTGCACTATATTTGCTCTCTGGGCCCCCGGGCACTTCAGACACATGCAATAGTTCAAAATGGCAGCAGTTTGCCTACCTGGCATGCAGGGCAGCTGAATCGGGTGCACCTGCCCTAGACAAATAAAAAAATAGGAACACAAGATTTCATAGTTTTTTTTTTACATAAATGTTTGGCAATCGACTAGGAATGCCTTGGAGATTGACCAGTTGATCGCGACCTACCAGTTGGTGACCACTGCTCTAGGAAGTTGAGGGACGTTCAATCGTGCTTCTCTCTGTCGCCTGATATTTCTGTGCTGCAGTCCCAGGCGGAGCTGTGCCCAGTTCAGAGGGAGCATTGCCAAGTACCGTCTGTAAAAATTGCAAAAAGGGCATTGGGTTCAAATGTGCCATGAATAACGTGACCAAACATGGATCTAAAATATGTTTTATTTTTTTCCTGAGTTTTCTTATATCTCTTAGATATAGGACAGACACTTGAAAACCTTTTTTACTGTCTGTTTTGCCATTTATGTTTCTGATAAAGTAGCCTACAGTAACAAACCATGTGTGTCCATGATGCGTAATGCATTGTGCCTGAATTGAACTACTGTATCTACTATAAATTGGATAATTAATCTTCATTATAATCACATCATAAATGATATCAGCTAGATTTTGCATCAATAGAGTGATAATGCATGGCACATTTGAGTCAAGCAATGTTAATGCAATAGGTCACAATGTAATGTACAAAATATCATTTCGATCAGCTAGTCCTCTTTTTCCCTCTTTGTTTTTTCCTACCCATTGCTGTTAAACATATTCCTTGTGATATCATGCCATTAAGGGTTAATATAATTGTGATATTGGCACTGTAGGCTACACATAACTTTCCCATTTCAACAATGTGAATACTGTACCATAAACACTCCCCCTGGACTCATTCCTTAGTCTCACCATCATTGCCCAGAACTTTTCATCATGGGGAAGTTAGAATAATGCCTAATGCCTGTTTGGGGAAATGTTTAAGAACTCCAAATGTGTCATTTCAAAGCTGTAGACACCGCTGTTACCATTTCCCCCTTATGTTCCCAATTTCCACTCTCCAGCACAATGCTGTACCTCATCATATGCGTTTCATGTGGTTACTCTCATCTCATTGTCAGTGGAATCCTCATATGTGTGTGTGTGTCCCTGTGTAAGTATACCAGCAGACAAAGCAATCAAAGGGAGTTGCAGACACATTGAACCTATTCACCATGACACATGATGCAATGGCAGAGCAACTTAGCCCTGTCTCACATTGGTGAGACATTGCAGCCTCAGAGAGAGGGAAAGCCTAAAGATATCACCACCTGAAAAGTATGGGAGGTTTTAATGTTTTTAATCAAAATTAACGGCAGATAAGAGATTGCATGGCTGTGATACACTGGTTGGTGTGTTGCCTCCATGGAGTGTGGCATATAGAGGTCCTCTTGTGCCTTCTGTAAGGGCCAAGTCCCTTTGTGTAAAGAAGAGTATCACATTCCACCCCTGCAAAAGCCTGCAGCAGATGTCAGCACTTCACATTGTGGAATCTCTCTCTCTCTCTCTCTCTCTCTCTCTCTCTCTCTCTCTCTCTAGTGCACACACACACACACACACACACACACACACACGCACTCTGCCCCTGAGCTAGGCAGTTAACCCACTGTTCCCCGGGCGCCGAAGACGTGGATGTCAATGAAGGCACCTCTCTCATTCAGAGGGGTTGGGTTAAATGCGGAAGGTACATTTCAGTTGAGTACATTCTGTTGGACAACTGACTAGGTATCGCCCTTTCCCTTTGTAAAGCCAACCTTGTGGGGACACACAAGTCCCATTTAGTCCCATTCTAATTCCTATTTTCTCTAACCCCTAATCGTACTCTTACCCTACCCTCGTACTCTTACCCTCAAATTAGTGTTTGTTTACTATTCTTTCGGGATTTCTGGTCTCCACAAGAATAGTTGAACACATACACATACACTTAAGCACGCACACACATACACCCTCTTTCTCTCCCTCTCTCTCACACACAGGCACATACTCTTTCACCCCTGGAGGTTTTGTCTGTGAAAGCTTGGTATTTTGTCTCCCTGTCCACATGTGATTGCTGCTTCCATGGTGGTCTCCTGAAACACAGAGACTGATACGAAACATGCAATAAACAGTGGAAATTAGAAACAAGACGGACCTTTGGGTCACTGCAAGCATACAAAGACATGCACACCAGAAGGCTCTGCAGTAGGCTGGATGTAATTGTATACAAGAGAAAATCCACAGCCTCTAAGCAGAGCAAAATCCCATTACGGTCCATTTGCCTTTTTGGGACACACTGTCAAATAAATGTATTCGTCACGGTGAATGTAAGATATTATTTTGTTAGAGATGAATTACAGTGAAAACTGTATGAATGGACATTGCTATAGAGTATTCAAATCATAGTACATCATTATCGTACCTTGAGGAGAGGTTTAGGCTGTTTTGCTGACTTCATTTGTACGTTACTTATTTTTTGTACCAGCCTAGGCTTTTGAGTGCTCCGCTGAGCCGTTACCATTTGAAGCTACAAAGAAATAATTGAGCACCTTTAAAGTCAGATGTTGATCTACACAAAACGGTGACTCTCCTTGAATCTTACAGTATGTCACAGTCACAAATGTCCTTCAGCAGTATAATTTTGTTACAGTGGAGTTTTGCTTTGAGGCTAGAGCCCCCTGGTGGTAGCCCCTGAAGCTGCCGCTCAAATCTTGGCAATTTTTTTAAAATTATTTTTTATTTTTATTTCACCTCTATTTAACCAGGTAGGCTAGTTGAGAACAAGTTCTCATTTACAACTGCGACCTGGCCAAGATAAAGCATAGCAGTGTGAACAGACAGCAACACAGAGTTACACAAGGAGTAAACAATAGACAAGTCAATAACACAGTAGAATTAAAAAAAAAATAAATATTAACAAATAAATGGCTGACAATGTGTCTGGTGTTGGAGACCATTACTCATGGACAATCTCCAATTGCACAGAAGAGTTTTGTATGTCATATTGTTACAGTGTCCAGTCAAATATATGGAAAGTGGTATTCAATTTCATAACTGTTAGTAATGTGTTTTCCCTGTGTTCTGATCCAACAGGTAAACACTGACAATAGGCTGGGCAAGTACGGCACGGAAAACTCTACGTATGTCGACTCAATAGGAAATTGCATTTAAAAAACTAAATGCCTATAACCCTCGATCGAATTGAATCACAGCCTGTGTGTGTGTAATGGAGAGAGGGAGAGTGAGACCTTGTTTGAGACAAGGAAGAGATAACGAGAGAAAAAAGCATGTGATCAATATGGAAAGGGAGAACCCAGCAACGGAGGAAAACACCAATTCCATGCATGTCTGTGTTCTTAGAAAAACCTGATTACCAATGGCCTTTACTGATAAGTCTAGCTAGCAGGCCTCTCCCTTAGCCATCAACAATCAGCCTTTGATTACCATATATCTCGTTCTCTAAATAAGACCAATTTGTCAATGAGAAAACTACCAAAAATATTTGATCGGTAGAGATCTAGATAGTGTCTGGTAGGCCATCACCACTAATCCATTTCCCTCTGAACATCTTCAATCTTTGCATCTTCAACATATACTGTAGGAATGTGAATCCCTTCTCCTGGTGCTTCTGCCACCTCAATCACCAATCAACTGTTCATCCACTTTATCAGCACTATTTGGCACATGGTTAGTGCTTGTCCCTGTCAATGCACATTTTTCTCACCATTATTACTCCCAATAACTAGACAGATACACACACGTTTCACGCACATGCATGTGCACACACACACACACACACACACATGTTGAATGGCGCCGGAGGAGATGGCTGCCGTTTTACCGGCTCCTAACCAATTGTGCTATTATGTGTTTTTTCATGTTATTTGTAACTTATTTTGTACATAATGTTTCTGCCACTGTCTCTTATGACCGAAAAGTGCTTCTGGATATCAGGACAGCGATTACTCAACTCGTACTGGACGGATACTTTTTCTTTAACGAGTCAGACACAAAGGATTTACTTCAGACACCGGACAAGGCTAAATCCCTGTCATTCACATGAAGAAGAGACGGGGATATCGGGGACGTAGATCGGGGTGCCTTGTAAGATTCCGATGGCGAGTGGGTAATCCCCCTCTACCATCAGTCTTATTAGGCAACGTGAATTCATTGGATTATATACAGGACAGGCACCGATCAAGACTATCCTACCAACGGGACATTAAATATTGTAATATCTTATGTTTCACTGAGTCGTGGCTGAACGACGACATGGATAACATACAGCTGGCTGGGTTTTCCGTGCATCAGCAAAATAGAATAGCTGCCTCTGGTAAGTCAAGGGATGGCGGTCTGTGTCTATTTGTAAATAACAGCTGGTGCACAAAATCTAATATTAAGGAAGTCTCAAGGTTTTGCTCGCCGGTGGTAGAGTATCTCATGGTAAGCTGTAGGCCACACCATTTACCATCTATATTTTTCATAGCTGTCTATCTACCACCAGAAACCGATGCTGGCACTAAGACCACAGGCAATAGGCAAACAAAGAAATACTCATCCAAAGGCGGCGCTCCTAGTGGCTGGGGAGTTTAATGCAAGGAAACTTACATCTGTTTTAACTAATTTCTACCAGAATGTTACATGCGCAAGCAGAGAAAAAACTTCTAGACCACCTTTACTCCACACACAGAGACATGTACAAAGCTCTCCCTCACCCTCCATTTGGCAAATCTGACCATAACTCTATCCTCCTGATTCCTGCTTACAAGCAACAACGAAAGCAGGAAGTACCAGTAACTCACTCAATACGGAAGTGGTCAGATGACGCAGATGCTAAACTACAGGACTGTTTGCTAGCACATACTGGAATATGTTCTCGGATTCCTCCGATGGCATTGAGGAGTACACCACATCAGTAAATGGCTTCATCAATAAGTGCATCGATGACGTCATCCCAACATTGACCCCAACCAGAAGCCATGGATTACAGGCAACATCCACACTGAGCTAAAGGGTAGAGGGTATATTATTTGGAAAATGGTTCCGGGGGAGATGGCCGCCGTTTTACGGTCTCCTAACCAATTGTTCTGTTATGTGGGTTTTTTTTCACGATATTTGTAAATTATTTTGTACATAATGTTACTGCAACCGTATCTTACGGCAGAAAAGAGCTTCTGGATATCAGGACAGCGATCACTCACCTCGGAATGGACAAAGATTTTTTCAACAACAGCAGCAAGCAGGACTCACACGATATTCTCCAAACACCCCACAGGGCAGCACACCAATTGTTCGCAAAAGGAAGCGACGCAGAGGAAGAAGAGCCGGATGCCTCGTCTGGACCCGCAGAAGCAACTAGGAAAGCTGCCGTTACCATCAATATTACTCGACAACGTGCAATCATTGGACAATAAACTAGACGAGGTACGATCACGAATATCCTACCAACGGGACATCAAATACTGGTGCACGAAATCTAAGGAATTCTCTAGATTTTGCTCGCCTGAAGTAGAATATATTATGATAAATTGCAGGCGACAATACTTGCCTAGAGAGTTCTCAGCTTATACTTTTTTCGTGGCTGTTTATTTACCACCACAGACAGATGCCGGCACTAAGACCGCACTCAGCCAGCTGTATAAGGAAATAAGCAAACAGGAAACCACTCACCCAGAGGTGGCGCTCCTAGTGGCCGAAGACTTTAATGCAGGGAAACTTATATCAGTTCTACCAAATCTCTATCAACATGTTAAATGTGCAACCAGAGGAAGAAAAAAATCTAGATCACCTGTACTCCACACACAGATATGCGTACAGAGCTCGCCCTCCATTTGGTAAATCCGACCACAACTCTATCCTCCTGATTCCTGCTTACAAGCAACAATTAAAGCAGGAAGCACCAGTGACTCGGTCTATCAATTTTTTTTGCAGATGAAGCAGATTACAGGACTGCTTTGCTATCACAGACTGGAACATGTTCCGGGATTCTTCCGATGACATTGAGGAATACATCACATCAGTCACTGGCTTTATCAATAAGTGCATTGAGGACGTCGTCCCCACAGGGACTGTACGTACATACCCCAACCAGAAGCCATGGATTACAGGCAACATTCGCACTGAGCTAAAGGGTAGAGCTGCCGCTTTCAAGGTACTCTGCTCTAACCCGGAAGCTTACAAGAAATCCCGCTATGCCCTGCGACGAACCATCAAACAGACAAAGCGTCAATACAGGGCTAAGATTGAGTCATGACATTTTCAACATGTCCCTGATCGAGTCTGTAATATCAACATGCTTCAAGCAGACCACCATAGTCCCTGTGCCCAAGAACACAAAGGCAACCTGTCTAAATGACTACAGACCCGTGGCACTCACATCCCTAGCCATGAAGTGCTTTGAAAGGCTGATCATGGCTCACATCAACACCATTATCTCAGAAACCCTAGACCCACTCCAATTTGCATACCGCCCAAACAGATCCACAGATGATGCAATCTATATTGCACTCCACACTGCCCTTTCCCACCTGGACAAAAGGAACACCTATGTGAGAATGCTATTCATTGACTACAGCTCAGCGTTCAACACCATAGTGCCCACAGAGCTCATCACTAAGCTAAGGACCCTGGAACTAAACACCTCCTTCTGCAACTGGATCCTGGACTTTCTGTTGGGCCACCCCAGGTGGTAAGGGTAGGTAACAACATGTCTGCCACTCTGATCCTCAACACGGAAGCCCCTCAGGGGTGCCTGTTCAGTCCCCCCCTGTTCTCCTTGTTAACACATGATTGAATGGCCAAGCACGACTGCAACACCATCATTAAGTTTACCGACAACACAACAGTGGTAGGCCTGATCACTGACAACAATGAGACAGCCTATAGGGAGGTTGTCAGAGACCTGTCCATGTGGTGCCAAGATAACAACCTCTATTTCAATGTCATCAGGACAAATGAGATGATCGTGGACTACAGGAAAAGGAAGACTGAGCATGCCCCTATTTTCATTGATGGGGCTGTAGTGGAGCATGTTGAGAGCTTCAAGTTCCTTGGTGTCCACATCACCAACAAACTATCATGGTCCAAACACACCAAGACAGTCGTGAAGAGGGCACTACAATGCCTATTCCCCCTCAGAAGACTGAAAAGATTTGGCATGGGTCCTCAGATTCTCAAAAAGTTCTGCAGCTGCACCATTGAGAGCATCTGGTTGCATCACTGCCTGGTATGGCAACTGCTCAACCTCAGACCGCAAGGCACTACAGTGGGTAGTGAATTTGGCCCAGTACATCACTGGGGCCAAGGTCCTGCCTTCCAGGACCTCTATACCAGGTGGTGTCAGAGGAAGGCCTTAAAACTTGCCAAAGACTTCAGCCACCCTAGTCATAGACTGTTCTCTCTGCTACCGTACGGCAAGCAGTACCGGAGCACCAAGTATAGTTCCAAAAGGCTTCTTAACAGTTTCTACCTCTAAGCCATAAGACTCCTGACCCACTCCCCCAACACCCTTGCTACTCTCTGTTTATTATCTATGCAATGTCACTTTACCGCTACCTAAATGTACATATTATCCTCAATTACCTCGACTAACCGGTGCCCCGCACATTGACTCTGCACTGGTACTCCCTGTATATAGCCTCGCTACCTTTATTTTATTGTTGCTCTTTAATTATTTGTTATTTTTCATATATATTTGTTTTTTATTTCGTATATATATTTTTTACTTCAGTTTATGTTAGTAAATACTTTCTTAACACTTATTTTTCTTAAATCTGCATTGTTGGTTAAGGGCTTGTAAGTACGCATTTCACTGTAAGGTCTACACCTGTTGTATTCAGCGCATGTGACAAATAACATTTGATTTGATTTGATACACACACAGCACATTTCAATTGAACAACTGAATCACTAATTGAAGACTGAATCCTTAGGACTAAACAAAGGCCTACCAAATAATCAAAAAGTGATATAATCAAAGTGATATACACTACCTCTACCACTACCTCTACCACTACCTCTACCACTATCTCAAATGTTTTTTTAACCTATTTTTCACCCCAATTTTTTGGTATCCAATTGTAGTTACAGTCTTGTCTCATCGCTGCAACTCCTGTACCGACTCAGGAGAGGCGAAGGTCGAGATCCGTGCGTCCTACGAAACACAACCCAACCAAGCCGCACTGCTTCTTGTCACAATGCCCACTTAACCCGGAAGCCAGCCACGCCAATGTGTCGGAGGAAACAGCATACACCTGGCGACCATGTCAGCGTGCACTGCACCGGGCCCGCCACAGGAGTCGCTAGTGCGCGATGGGACAAGGATATCCCTGCCGGCCAAACCCTCCCCTAAACCGGACGACGCTGTCTCTACCTCTGCCACTACCTTTACCTCTACCTCTACCTCTACCACTACCACTACCACTACCACTACCACTACCTCTGCCACTACCAGTACCTCTACCAATACCTCTACCTCTGCTGCTACCTTTATCTCTACCTCTACCTCTGCCGCTACCTCTGCCACTACCACTACCTCTACCTCTGGCACTAACTCTATCTCTACCACTACCTCTAACTCTACCTCTGCCACCTCCACTACCTCTATCTCCACCACTGCCTCTACTGCTACCACTACCTCTACCACTACCACTACATCTGCCACTACCGCTCTACTAGGGATGCACCGATATGACGTTTTTGGCCGGTACCGATATTTTCCTTGTGAAAAAAAACAATACAGATAACCGATATTAAACATTTTTGCTGCCTTTTAAGCATTCTAGTACAGTTAAATAGTTAACACACACACACACTGATCAAAAAGTTATTTTGTTGGCATTTACGTATGTCTCCATTACTAGTAAAACATAATCAAAACCTATTTCTTTCACTTACTTGTTCATTGGTTCAGTCTCAACTAGGATTTCATCATACATGTCAAGCATTGAAGTTTCAGCTCTGTCTGTCCATGCCCTCTCTTCCTCAGTGTACACTGTCACTGTGTCCATTTCCATCTTGTCCAGCTGTGTCTGTAACATTTAATGTAAAACCTTTTTATTTTGTCTGCATCGAAGTAGCAGTCGACATAGTAAAGAGGCCCAGAGAGAATGCCTCCGAATCACTTGTTCACAGCCTCTTGAAGAGTACTTTTGCAAGTTTTAACCCCACGGTATGTGTTGGAAGTTTTGTTGAGCAGGCATTTCAATGCCATGACAGAGGGTATCATGCCTGCTGCAGATGCAGTTAAGCTTTTTTCTCAAGTCAGTTGTTTGAATGGAGCTAGGAGTGTTCATGTTTTCAAGTTTCAAACATGTTCTCAAATGCCATTGAACCAGCACATTCTGGAGCATGCAATACAGCTTTCCTCAGTACATAATCCTCTGTGCTGTCAGACTCAGCATGCTCATGGGGCTGACATCGCTGGTCCAAATGTCAGTCGTGAAACTAATAGCAGTGACGCCCATAGCAAGTAGCTCATAGATGTGCGTTTCAACAATACTGTGTAACTCCGGTAGGGCAACATCTGAAAAATAGCGCCTACTTGGTAGTGTGTACCGGTGCAAGACCAGTTGGCGAAAGCCAACATCATTCACGACAGAGAACGGTTGATTGTCAAGGGCCATGAATACCATTATCTTGGCGATAATGGATTTCACCTTTGAGTTGTCTAGCTGAAATGTTGTTACTCTTTCAAATGACTGCTTGACTTGAACTTTTTAAGTTGTTGGAAGTGCTCTCTTAGTATTTTTATGCTTTTGTTCTGTGTAGCGCTGTATTTTTTTGTGGCGTCATTACGTCATCTACCTACGTTATATAGGTATGCAGGTCAGCTTTGACATCGGTTGGCATTTTTAGCTAATATCGGCCGATTCCGATATGCTTACCGATATATCATGCATCCCTAACCTCTACCACTACCTCCAGCAGTACCTCGACCACTACCACTATCTCTACCACTATCTCTACCACTACCTCTACTTCTATCTCTACCACTACCTCTACCTCTAGCACTACCTCTACCACTACCACTAACTCTACCAGTACCTCTACCAACACCTCTACCACTACATCTACCCCTACCTCTGCCACTACCTCTACCACTACCTCTACCCCTACCACTACCTCTACCTCTAGCACTACCTCTACCACTACCACTAACTCTACCAGTACCTCTACCAACACCTCTACCACTACATCTACCCCTACCTCTGCCACTACCTCTACCATTACCTCTACCCCTACCACTACCTCTGCCACTACCTCTACCACTACCTCTACCACTACCACTACCTTGACCACTAACACTACCTCCATCTCTACCTTAACACCTACCACTACCTGTACCTCTACCCCTACCTCTACCTCCACCACTACCTCTACTTCTATCTCTACCACTACCTCTACCTCTAGCACTACCTCTACCACTACCACTAACTCTACCAGTACCTCTACCAACACCTCTACCACTACATCTACCCCTACCTCTGCCACTACCTCTACAACTACCTCTACCCCTACCCCTACCTCTGCCACTACCTCTACAACTACCTCTACTTCTACCTCTACCACTATCTCTACCTCCATCTCTACCTTTACACCTACCACTACCTCTACCTCTACCCCTACCTCTACCACGACCACTACCTCTACCACTACCTCTTCCCCATATTGGTCCCAATAGTGTCGGTCTGAGGCAGATTGGACTAGTTCCCCACATTGGTCCCTATAGTGCCGGTCGGATTGACAGGCCATGACAAAAATACATCAATATGGGATTAGCAAATCTAATGTGGTATTATATCTGGCATGCAGGCCACATTTTGTTATCAGTAAGGACTTTGTGTTGACACATTCTTTGTTTGAATGAAAATAAAGCCCTTGACAGAGGTAGAGTACTGGTCCAATCTGCCTCAGACCGATACTATAGGGACCAATGTGGGGAACTTGTCCAATCTGCCCCAGACCGAAACTATTCAAATCAAATTGAATTTTTCAAATGTGCCGAATACAATAGGTGTACCGGTAGACCTTACCATGAAATGCTTACTTACAAGCCCTTAATCATCAATGCAGTTTTTTAAAGTAATAAAATGTTTTCTAAAATTGTTAAATACAAATTAAATAAACTAAAGTTTAAAAAAGTAACATAATAAAATAACAATAATGAGGCTATAAACAGTGGGGAGAACAAGTATTTGATACACTGCCGATTTAGCAGGTTTTCCTACTTACAAAGCATGTAGAGATCTATAATTTTTATCATAGGTACACTTCGACTGTGAGAGACGGAATCTAACAAAAATTTGCATTAAGTTGTATGGCATTGAAGCTCGTCTGGAGGGTAGTTAACACAGTGTCCAAAGAAGGGCCAGAAGTATACAGAATGGTGTCGTCTGCGTAGAGGTGGATCAGAGTCTCACCAGCAGCAAGAGCGACATCATTGATGTATACAGAGAAGAGAGTCGGCCCAAGAATTGAACCCTGTGGCACACCCATAGAGACCAACAGAGGTCCGGACAACAGTCCCTCCGATTTGACACACTGAACTCTATCGGAACAGTGGTTGGTGAACCAGGCGAGGCAATCATTTGAGAAACCGAGGCTGTTGAGTCTGCTGATGAGGATGTGGTGATTGACAGAGTCGAAAGCCTTGGCCAGGTCAATGAATACGGCTGCACAGTATTTTTTCTTATCAATGGAGGTTAAGATATCGTTTAGGACGTTGAGCGTGGCTGAGGTGCACACATGACCAGCTCTGAAACCAGATTGCATAGTGGAGAATGTACGGTGGGATTCGAAATGGTCAGTAATCTGTTTGTTAACTTGGCATTCGAAGACCTTAGAAAGGCAGGGTAGGATAGATATAGGTCTGTAGCAGTTTGGGTCAAGAGTGTCCCCCCTTTGAAGAGGGGGATGACCGCAGCTGCTTTCCAATCTTTGGGAGTCTTCAATCCAATTCTGAATCCTCAGAAAGAGAGGTTGAACAGGCTAGTAATAGGGGTTGCAACAATTTCGGCAGATAATTTTAGAAAGAAAGGATCCAGATTGTCTAGCCCAGCTGATTTGTAGGGGTTCCAGATTTTCCAGCTCTTTCAGAACATCAGCTGACTGGATTTGGGAGAAGGAGAAATGGGGAAGGCTTGGGCGAGTTGCTGTGGGGGGTGCAGTGCTGTTGACCGAGGTAGGGGTAGCCAGGTAGAAAGCATGGCCAGCCGTAGAAAAATGCTTATTGAAATTCTCAATTATAGTGGATTTATCGGTAGTGACAGAGTTTCCTATCCTCAGTGCAGTGGGCAGCTGGGAGAAGGTGCTCTTATTCTCCATGGACTTTACAGTGTCCCAGAACTTTTTAGAGTTTGTGTTGCAGGAAGCAAATTTCAGCTTGAAAAAGCTAGCCTTGGCTTTTCTAAGTGCCTGTGTATATTTGTTCCTAACATCCCTGAAAAGTTGCATATCTCGGGGGCTGTTCGATGCTAATGCAGAACGCCACAGGATGTTTTTGTGCTGGTTAAGGGCAGTCCGGTCTGGAGAGAACCAAGGACTATACCTGTTCCTGGTTCTACATTTCTTGAATGGGGCATGCTTATTTAAGATGGTGAGGAAGGCATTTTTAAAGAATCACCAGGCATCCTCTACAGACGGGATGAGGTCAATATCCTTCTAGGATACCCGGGCCAGGTCGATTAGAAAGGCCTGCTCGCTGAGGTGTTTCAGGGAGCGTTTGACAGTGATGAGTGGAGGTCATTTGACTGCTGACCCATTAAGGATATGAGGACCCATGCCAAATATTTTTAGTCTCCTGAGGGAGAATAGACATTGTCTTGGTATATTTGGATCATGATAGTTTTGAAGCTCGTGACCCGCTCCACTATTAGGTACCAACGTGGGGAACCTGTCTAATCTGCCCCAGACTCATTGAATAATAGAAAAGGAACTGAAGCTCTGGGTTATATGTGAAATAGGAATTGGAATTAGGTTCCATTTTCTTATTCTTTGGAAGAACATAAGGCCCATTTAAAAAGGTGATGCAAACTGTTCCTCAGTAATACCTCTTGGCTAGACGTACAAAGGCGAGGGTCATAAACCACATAGTTTGATTCTCTTTGATGTCAGACTGTGTGAGAGAGAAACGATTGTCTCCACCTCAGAGGTAAGCTTTGATTCACTGTTGGCTACAATGTGGAGGTACACTGCACACCATAGATGCACACCACACTGCACACCATAGATGGTAGAGAACCTCTACTCCCAATGTCCTGATGCATGCATTCCTGCACACACACACGCACACGCACACACACATACTCCTCACCGGAGAGAGAATGCTGGAGGGCATCCACACACACACACACACACACACACACACACACACACACACACACACACACACACACACACACACACACACACACACACACACACACACACACACACACACACACACACACACACAGAGCGAAACACACTCACATACACACTGACACTGTGTTTGTTGGCAAACAAGCATGTATTTGCTCATGCAAACTCCCTCTCCCTCACAGACTCAACATGTAAAGTGTTGGTCCGATGTTTAATGAGCTGAAATAAAAGATCACAGAAATGTTCCACATGCACAAATTTGCTTACATCACTGTTAGTGAGTGTTTCTCATTTGCCAAGATAATCCATCCACCTGACTGGTGTGGCATATCAAGAATATGATAACACAACATGATCATTACACAAGTGCACCTTGTCCTGGGGACAATAAAAGGTCACACTAAAATGTGCAGTTTCGTCACACAACACAATGCCACAGATGTCTCAAGTTTTGAGGGAGCGTGCAATTTCCATGCTGACTGCAGGCATGTCCACCAGAGCTGTTGCCAGATAATTTAATGTTAATTTATCTACCATAAGTCGCCTCCAACGTTGCTTTAGAGAATTTGGCAGTACGTCCAACCGGCCTCAGAACCGCAGACCACCTGTAACCATGTCAGACCAAGACCTCCACATCTGGCTTCTTCGCCTGAGGGATCGTCTGAGACCAGCTACCCGGACAGTTGAAACTGTGGGTTTGCTCGACCGAAGAATTTCTGCACAAACTGTTAGAAACCAAACTGTCAGCTCCTCTGCATGCTTGTCGTCCTCACCAGGGTCTTGATCTGACTGCAGTTTGCGTCGTAACCGATTTCAGTGGGCAAATGCACACCTTCGATGGCCGTTCGCACGCTGGAGAAGTGTGATCTTCACAGATTAATTACGGAATCAACTGTACCGGGCAGATGGCAGACAGTGAGTTTTGTATTGTGTGGGCGAGTGGTTTGCTGATGTC
The DNA here is from genome assembly GCF_002021735.2 of Oncorhynchus kisutch. NCBI lineage: Eukaryota > Metazoa > Chordata > Actinopteri > Salmoniformes > Salmonidae > Oncorhynchus > Oncorhynchus kisutch. The sequence continues at coordinate 42,274,625 of NC_034192.2, forward strand.
AAAATTATTAGCAGAGTGTCCAATGGTGACGGTGGGGTTATGGTATGGGCAGATATAAGCTACGAACAACGAACACAATTGAATTTTATCGATAGCAATTTGAATGCACAGAGATACCGTGATGAGATCCTGAGGCCCATTGTTGTGCCATTCCTCTGCCGCCATCACCTCATGTTTCAGCATATAATAAACGGCCCCATGTCACATGTACACAATTCCTTGAAGCTGAAAATGTCCAATTTCTTCCATGGCCTGCAGACTCCTCAGACATGTCACCCATTGAGCAGGTTTGGGATGCTCTGGATCGACAGGTACAACAGCGTGTTCCAGTTCCAGCCAATATCCAACAACTTCACACTGCCATTGAAGAGGAGTGGGACAACATTCCACAGGCCAAAATCAACAGCATGATCAACTATATGTGAAGGAGATGTGTTGTGCTGCATGAGGCAAAAGGGGGGTCACACCAGATACTGACTGGTTTTCTGATCCATGTCCCTACCTTTTTTTAAGGTATCTAACCAAAAGATGCATATCTGTATTCCCAGTAATGTGAAATCCATAGATTAGGGAATTTATTTAAATTGACTGATTTCCTTATATAGCCTGTAACTCAGTAAAATCTTTGAAATTGAATCATGTTGGGTTTATATTTCTGTTCAGTGTAGTTGCTTATATCAGTGGATCATTATTTAGTGTAAAGACATGGATATAGAAATGACAGAGATTAAGAGATATTAAATAGATAATACTTGCCAGGTATGTTTTAAGTATATGTGTTGTGTTATAGATTATATGTTGTGTTCTAGATGTTATGTTGTGTTCTAGATGTGGTGTTGTGTTCTAGATGTGGTGTTGTGTTCTAGATGTTATGTTGTGTTCTAGATGTGGTGTTGTGTTCTAGATGTGGTGTTGTGTTCTAGATGTTATGTTGTGTTCTAGATGTGGTGTTGTGTTCTAGATGTTATGTTGTGTTAAAGATGTTGTGTTGTGTTCTAGATGTTATGTTGTGTTAAAGATGTTGTGTTGTGTTCTATATGTTATGTTGTGTTAAAGATGTTGTGTTGTGTTATAGGTGTTATGTTGTGGTATAGGTGTTATGTTGTGTTATGGATGTTATGTTGTGTTATAGATATTGTTTTGTGTTATAGATGTTATGTTGTGTTATAGATGTTATGTTGTGTTATAGATGTTATGTTGTGTTATGTATGTTATGTTGAATTATAGATGTTATGTTGTGTTATAGATGTTATGTTGTGTTATAGATATTGTGTCATGTTATAGATGTTATGTTGTGTTATGTATGTTATGTTGAATTATAGATGTTATGTTGTGTTATAGATGTTACGTTGTGTTATGGATGTTATGTTGAGTTATAGATGTTAAAGTGTGTTGTGTTATAGGTGTTATGCTGTGTTATGGATGTTATGTTGTGTTATGTTGTGTTATGGATGTTATGTTGTGTTGTGTTATATATATTGTGTTGTGTTATAGATGTTTTGTTGTGTTATAGATGTTATGTTGTGTTATAGATATTGTGTCGTGTTATAGATGTTATGTTGTGTTATGTATGTTATGTTATAGATGTTATGTTGTGTTATGGATAGGCTTCGTGTTGACAAAAGAATTACACAATAAATGTTACTGACTAGCCTACTTTATTCAGTCATTGTTGGATTTGTTGATCAACCCAACAAGAGAATAGCCTTTCTGACCTTGATAGACATTCAATCATCAATTAACATTTTAACACCTCAACACAAGATTAAAATATATAATTGACCTACATTCACTAACATGTATGTATCTACAATCCAACAAGACATAATTAATTAGATGCTGTCATTTTATTTGCTAAATAGCCTATGGTGTCATGTGCAATCTTCACTAGCGCCTGACCGACTCTTCAGTTGGCGCTAAACGTTGCTCAAGAATATGACAGCATAAATAATAGGAAGTTTGTACGCTTCACATGAATATATATTATTGCCCAAACGTAATGGGCTTACATGTATCGTTGGGGGCTGAAAGCGGCTGCCCGTGGTGCTGAGGCAATGATGTATTGTGTGCATCCCGCTTCTGCGCATGTTGCATGACAGGTGCACACGCAATCCTCCATCTTGGGCATCACAAACTGAGGCAAAAGGGCATCAACCATATACATTCAATACAAATACAAATCTGACCGCGCGTAGAGAAAAATAGGCATATACTCGAAATGTAAATTAGAGATAAAAATCAACAACTGCTACTTCGAATGAATGACGGACGAGGGAGACCAGAATGAAGAATATCGACTGCGTATGGTCAAGGAAGACTAACGACCTTTTACACTGTCAGCTTTTACCTGTCTAGTAACGAATCAACTATTAAAGAAAACAAAATGGTAAGTGAAATGCTTGTATTTTTAAACAAAACGTCGTTGTAGCCTATGTTCACTTCAATGTAGGCAATGTGAAATGCATGACCACGAAGTATGTTTTCGCTCGTAGTTAAATGACATTTCCCTCCATTCCCCTATCACCTCATATCGTAGTGGTCGCTTCGCTATGTATAATTTTTTCCATCTTTTGTAAGTGGTGCTTAAGCTTTGGGCAAGTGGCAGCGTCTTCTCTTGTTGCTATTGGACCTGATGCGAGGTGCAGGCAGCCACAGGTAGTGATTGTTGAAATGTGATTGTTGAAATTGTTAGGCTATTAGAAGGAATTGTATCGCTTGTTTGCACGACTTAAATATGGAGGTGCACAGTAAAAGTCTCGATAAGACACAAAGATGAAAATGAGGGAAAGTTGAATAATGTCATGCAAAGCAGTTTAAAAAAATAATTCATTGGTATCTATTCTATACTATCAATATCATACTTTTTATTTTTCAGCAGACTATCAAATGTGGAACGGATTTGTTTTGTTGCAGTGCCTGGGTAGCCAAATTAAATGGGCATTTCTGTGCATTTCAATAATAGCAGTGTTTTTGCTACATTGTGCATACTGTATGTAATCTTTCACAGGCAATAACAGCCGTTTAATATGCCTCCAAGGTCACAAATCCAATAGTGCAATTAAAGCACTAATGGAGAAGATTGTGTTTGGTGAACATAATTCCTATTGACCTGATGATACCAATAGTCATTCTATGTGGGAGCTTGTGTCACTGACTTTACATTTGAATTAAACTCTACATACAGAGCATTTGGAATGTCTTCAGACCCCTTGACTTTTTCCACAGTTTGTTACGTTAGAGCCTTATTCTAAAATTGATTAAATTATTTTTCCACACAATACCCCATAATGACAAAGCGAAAACAGGTTTTTAGAACTGTTTGTAAGTGTATTAAAAAAAAATTAAAAAAAATACCTTATTTACATAACTATTCAGACACTTTGCTATGAGACTCGAAATTGAGCTCAGGTGCATCCTGTTTCCATTGATCACCCTTGAGATGTTTCTACAACTTGATTTTAGTCCACCTGTTGTAAATTACATTTATTGGAAATGATTTGGAATGGCACACACCTGTCTATATAATGTCCAACAGTTGACAGTGCATGTCAGAGCAAAGACCTAGCCATGAGGTCGAAGGAATTGTCCGTAGGCACAGATCTGGGGAAGGGTACCAAAAAATGGCTGCAGCATTGAATGTCCCCAAGAACACAATGGCCTCCATCATTCTTAAATGGAAGACGTTTGGAACCACTAAGACTCTTCCTAGACCTTGCCGCCCAGCCAAACTGGAGTTCTTCTGTGGAGATGGGAGAACCTTCCAGAAGGACAACCCTCTCTGCAGCACTCCACCAATTAGGCATTTATGGTAGAGTGAGAAACAAGATTCTCTGGTCTGTTGAAATCAGGTTTGAATTATTTGGCCTGAATGTCTGGAAGAAACCTGGCACCATCCCTAAGGTGAAGCATGGTGGTGGCAGCATTATGTTGTGGGGATGTTTTTTAGCGACAGGGACTGGGAGACTTGTCAGGATCGAGGGAAAGATGAACGAAGCAAAGTACAGAGAGATCCTTGATGAAAACATGCTCCAGAGCACTCAGGACCTCAGACTGGGGAGAAGGTTCACCTTCCAACAGGACAACGATCCTAAGCACACAGCCAAGACAATGCAGGATTGGCTTCGGGACAAGTCTCTTCAGGTCAAGTCTCCTTGAGTGGCTCAGCCAGAGCCCGGACTTGAACCCGATCGAACATCTCTGGAGAGATCTGAAAATAGCTGTACTGCGACGTTCCCAATCCAACCTTACAGAGCTTGAGAGGGTCTGCAGAGAAGAATGGGAGAAACTCCACAAATACAGGTGTGCCAAGCTTGTAGTGTCATACCCAAGAACACCTGAGGCTGTATTCGCTGCCAAAGGTGCTTCAACAAAGTACTGAGTAAATGGTCTGAATACCTATGTTAATGTGATATTTGTTTATTTTTTATATATATAAGGCTGTAACGTAACAAATTGTGGAAAAAGTCAAGGGGTCTGAATACTCTCCGAATGCACTGTATAAACAACACAAGGTTCTTACGCTAAGAATGGATCAGTAAGAATGGAGTGACATAGTGGCGAACTCTCTTGAAACAGGGATTTTATAGGTTATTTGCAATGTTTTCTCAATCAACTTTTCTACCTGTTCTTGACCGAAGTGCAACTGACTCTACTCTAAAATCCCTTGATTCTGTTTATCACAGCACCCTTCGTTTTATTAGATCTGGCAGTTACTATCCTTCTCTGCATCCTTTACCAAAAGGTTGACTGGACCTCTTTAAAGGCAAGTAGATCACTTCATTTCTCTCTTTTTGTTTCTAAATCCCTACTCCGCAAGCTTCCAACATGCTTGACTCCCATGGTAACCACAGAGTTCAGGAGATCTGCCTTTTCAAATCAGACACTTTGTGTGGAATAGTCTCCAGTTGGCACTTCATTTCGATCATTTGGTGTCCCGGGGTCAATTTAAGATATTGGTTAAGGATTTGTATAGTGATTAATGTGTTTGTTTTATTTGACTATAATGGCAATGTGTATATTGTATGTGTATTTTGTATATAATTATTTGTGTGCTGGTCTCAATGTGTCTCTCTGGTTGCATTTTTTACATTTCATTTGAAATAAAAGTTAAATAAAATATATATTATTTACATTATAATAGGAGAGCTCCTCTGTCCTCACTCTATATATATATAACTATATTTAGGAAACAGGGACCACGCCAATGCAAAGTGACTAAAAGCTTATGAAATATGCAGGGCATACCAGCAATAGCACAACTTAGCCATAGCACAACTTTGCACAGCTCTGTGAACTTGACTGTAAATCACTTTAGAGAGAGAAAAATACAAATAACAACTAATTAAGGTTGTATTTCCCTGGAAGATAATGATTAGGAGTAATTCTAGGTCAATGGAATTCTGGGTCGTACACACAAAAGTACATGAGGGGATAGGTGTCATGTCAAATAAAACACCAACACTTCAGCTGTGTGGAATCAATAATCGTGTGTGAAATACAGATGTAGGATCTTAATTTGAGCCAGTTTGCTACAGCGGGAAATAACACCAAATGTGAATTATTATGTGGATTGTAATTAATGGACATTTTTCATTGGGTTAATACATCTTTCATTGGGGCAAATCAAATTTTACATTTCAAAGTGGAAATAAAAAAGTTTAGAAGCCTTTTTATTTTTTATTTAAATTTGACCCCGTTTTCTCCCCAATTTCATGGTATCCAATTGTTTTTTTAGTAGCTACTATCTTGTCTCATCGCTACAACTGCTGTACAGGCTCGGGAGAGACAAAGTTTGAAAGTCATGCGTCCTCCGATACACAATCCAACCAAGCCGCACTGCTTCTTAACACAGCGCACATCCAACCCGGAAGCCAGCCGCACCAATGTGTCGGAGGAAACACTGTGCACCTGGCAACCTTGGTTAGTGCGCACTGCGCCCGGCCCGCCACAGGAGTCACTGGTGCGCGATGAGACAAGGATATCCATACCGGCCAACCCCTCCCTAACCCAGACGACGCTAGGCCAATTGTGCGCCGCCCCACGGACCTCGCGGTCGCGGCCGGTTACGACAGAGCCTGGGCGCAAACCCAGAGTCTCTGGTGGCACAGCTGGCGCTGCAGTACAGCGCCCTTAACCACTGCACCACCCGGGAGGCCTGAAGCCTTTTTAAAACTAAAATACACCACAAGTTTGCATTTCCTGCTGTGCAACTAAAGGGTGATCAAATTAAGATCCTACATCTGTATAAGCTAGGATAGGTTTTAGTGCTGAGGTACAGAGTGAACCAAAGTGTGGCACAGTTCTGCTACTGCTGATGATGATCAATGTAAGAGTAGCAGACAGGGAATTCCTTGTGCAGCGGCAGTGTCTAGACAATGAAATGCAAGAGCTCCCTTCTGGCAAATGAACTAGTCTAGGAAGACTGGGTCGTAATGTTTTCATGGAATAAATGTATACATTGTGTTGGTGGCATCAATCAATCAATACAATTGTAGAGTACTTTAGACACTTAACAAGTGCTTTGAATTTAGTAAAATTGCTGTATTATATTCAATTTACGAAACTCTCAAAATAACCATTTCAGCAAGAGGAAGACATTATACTTTAAGAATGCTGTGATTAGGTTATTTAACAGACACTCTTACATGAAATGACACAATAACTCTTACACACTGAGTGTACAAAACATTAAGAACACCATCCTAATATTGAGTTGCATTCCCCCACCCTCTTTGCCCTCAGAACAGCCTCATTTTGGGGCGGCAGGGTAGCCTAGTGGTTAGAGCGTTGGACTAGCAAGTTCAAACCCCTGAGCTGAGAAGGTACAAATCTGTCGTTCTTCCCCTGAACAGGCAGTTAACCCACTCTTCCTAGGCCGTCATTGAAAATAAGATTTTTTTCTTAACTGACTTGCCTAGTTAAATAAAGGTAAAAAAACATTTGTTCAGGCCATGGACTGTCGAAAGTGATCCACAGGGATGCTGGGCCGATGCTTCCCACAGTTGTGTCAAGTTGGCTAGATGTCTTTTGTGTAGGGAACCAGTCTTGACACACTCAAAACGGTGCACCTGGAACCTACTACCATACCCAGTTCAAAGGCACTTCAATATTTTTGGGCCATTTGGCCATATGTCTTGGCCATTCACCCTCTGAATGGCACACATGGACAATCTATGTGTCATTTGTGTAATTTGTCTCAAGGCTTGACAATCCTTCTTTAACCTGTCTCCTCCCCTTCATCTACACTGATTGAAGTGAATTTAACAAATGACATCACCTGGTCAGTCTATGTCGTGGGAAGAGCAGGTGATGTTTGTACCCTCAGTGTTTAATACATTTTCAGTGTACAGTATGTGTATGTACTTCTCCAACCAACTGAGACACAAGATTAAAAGTACACAGAACGTTCAAAGTTATGAATCAAATCAGATTATATTGGTGACAGAATCTCATCCGAGTCATATCCATGGAGTACCAATCTGTTGACAGAACAATAGATGTGATAGATCTACAGTCTTTATTTACAGGAAGGGATTTAAACTAGAGCATGCAAATGTGTGACAACTGTATTCATATGGGTTAGGAGAATGGGCTTCAGTCTTATGTAACTTACAAATGGGGTAGCCTTGCTCCATATGTGCAAATCAACTTCAAGTTTTATTGGATGGCTAAAAGACAACATTTGGAAAGAGCGTGTGATGTCGACACATTAAGCATGAGTGAGTTGAAGACATGAAGAGATCTATTTTTCAAATGTTCTTTCTCTATTTTCAGGCTCAGGGGTTGACCAAGATGGGCGTCAAGAAGCTGGCCATCCTTCTCCTCGCCTTCTTGGTCTGGATAGAGGGAGGATCCACTAAAGAAAAAGGGACAAAGAAAGGGAAGAAGGGGAAGCAAGTCTACTGTCCTTCGTAAGTGCATAATTTCACCCCACCTCACGAGATTCCCTGCCGCATTGCCTAAATTGCTCAAACTCAAAAATACGATCAGTTACTCTGACCATTTTCAAATGCTTAGTGTTTGAAAATGCAATCCAAGAAGAGACAGATGTTTGATACATTATAAATCAGGACAGCTGGCCAGAAGTATCGTCTCTCCAAAAAAAGAATTTGTCATCCCTATCCCTGTTTTAGCTTCAAAGCCTAATTTGTCATGCAATGTTTGATGTCTTACTGTACTAAATCCTAAAAGGGATCAAACATAACAATTATTGAAATTGAAGGGAAATGTTTAATTTCATTACAATATTCACAGTGAATGTCTAAACTGGAGAGAAAACAATGTTTTGTTGGTGGGGAATTATTTATGGTGGAGCAGAGGGGATACACCTCGATCAAGGGAACTGCAAACGTGCACACACAAATTCCAGCCGAGCACTTTTACTCATCCTCAGTGCCTGATGAGGTTTACATAATCATATGTAATGTGCTTTTCAAGTTGAATTCCTTGGCAGAGTTCAGTTGCCACCCACGTGGAGTGGATTTTCCCTCTTTCCTCTGCCAAGTCCTGCTCCCTCCATCCATCTCTCCTCAGGTCAATGTTATTTCAGCAAATCAGTTTCAGAAAGCAGAAGATGTTCCTTGAATGTTGAAAATTCTTCTAAGGTCACAACTGATGTGAATCTTTCACAAATACACTAAGAACCTTTGCTTGTTGACAGAAATGTTAATGATTTTCACACTACATTCCAAGAATGTCATGCTAGGGTTGCAGGAAACATTATGCAAATGTGATATTCAGCAACATTGTGGATGTTGCCATTTACAGTAGCTGCTGACATTAAAGCAAGCTATAGAGCCATAAACTACTGATTCCTTGAATTCTTGAGGAATTTCTTTTATTTTTCACTCTGCTATGAGAACCAAGAACACTTCCCATAATCTTGTGAACATTTAACTCTAATTTTGCAGACATTCCAGGAATGCTCTGAGACCCCAAGCATCGTTTGCTGGGGAGGTCAAATTACCGAAGTTACTTGAATCACCAACTGGTAGTTCTCAGGTTATGGAAACACAAAGATATACTTCCGTCTGCACAGTTAATCCAGGAGAATTTGACCTGCTACGTAATGTGGTTTAGAGTTTCCTCCTTTTTTCTTTCTTCTTTGCAGACAGCTGACACCTGAGGATCTGGCACGGGTCCCTGAGAATTCAACCAGTAACATCTTGAACAGATTACTGATCACATATGATCCTCGAATCAGGCCCAACTTCAAAGGTTAGCCTGCTTTCTCTCTCTCTCTCTCTCCCTCTCTCGCTCTCTCTCTCTCTCTCTCTCTCTTTCTCTCTCTTTCACTCTCTTTCTCTCAATTCAATTCAAGGGGCTTTATTGGCATGGAAATATATGTTTACATTGTCAAAGCAAGTGAAATGGATAAACAAAAGTGAAATAAACAATCAAAAGTGAACAGTAAATATTACACTCACACAAGTTCCAAAATAATAAAGACATTTCAAATGTCATATTATGTCTATATACAGTGTTGCAACGATTTGCAAATAGTTTAGGTAAAAATGGGAAAATAAATAAACATAAATATGGGTTGTATTTACAATGGTGTTTGTTCTTCACTGGTTGCCCTTTTCTTCTGGCAACAGGTCACAAATCTTGCTGCTGTGTTGGCACACTGTGGTATTTCACCCAATAGATATGAAATTTTATCAAAATTGGATGTGTTTTCGAATTCTTTGTGAGTCGGAAATATGTATCTCTAATAAGGTCATACATTTGGCAGGAGGTCTCTCTCTCACTTGCCCTCTCTCTCTCTCTCTCTCTCACTTGCCCTCTCCCCCTCTCTCTCTCTTTCTCTCTCTTTCTCTCCCTCCCTCTTTCTTTCTTTATTTCCCTCTTTCTTTCACTCTCTCCCTCCCTTCCTCTCTCTCTTTCTCTTACTCTTTCTCCATCTCCCTCTCTCTTTCTTTTTTTACTCTATCATCCAAGTTTCCATGTTGAGGAAGCTACGTTAAAGAGAGTTATTGGAGAAGATCTTTACAGTAATTCACAATTTGATTGAACTCAACACCTTGTCAAAATAACCAACACTCCCAGGCTTTTAAGATGTTTTGTGCCCCAATTGAAACCCCAGCTAATGATGTAATGGGTCCAGGGTGGTCTTCTTTAGACCATCGCAGACCCATCCTCATTCCCTGGCCTTGGCTCTGTATGCATCTCCCAGACTTCGACTGTTTGATGTGGTTCGTGCCATGTGAATTCCCACTATGACTGCCTGGTTATTCTTCCCACTACGCCCACATCTGGTGTTCATATCAAGGCCAGACGAAAGCTAGATCTTGACATCCATTAAAGTCAGCGCTCTAATCTCAGAAATTAGATATGAAGCTGTTTCTCGGGCATCCCTTTGCCGTTTTGTGTGACGGGAGATTTTTTACTGTGTTTTCTGACTTTGTTGGGTATAGTTACAGCTATAGGCTGATATTCTGAATTGCATTTTGAATTGTAACATTTACATCAAGTAGACTTTCCTGATGAATCTTATGAATATGAGATGCTAGCTAAGATTGTATTGAAATGTAGGTTAAGCCTGTTCAGTTCAGTAAGATTGTGAATGAGAGGTCCTCATGCTGCCTGTTTTCAGCTGCTGCTGTTCTAACCTTGTTTTGTTTTTTTAGGCATTCCTGTGGAGGACAAAGTGAACATATTTATAAACAGCTTTGGGTCAATCCAGGAGACCACTATGGTAAGACTTCCTCACTGTGTGATAGAAGTTCCCTGTTTACCCTCCCCAATTCCTGACCTTAACCATGGAAGGTAAAACAACTGACCTTAGGTCATCATCTAGGTGCATCTTTAACCTACTCAGACACTCCATGGTTCAATTACATCTGATCAACATATAATTTTATCAATCACTATATAATAGTACATTATTAACAAGCATAGGGGATTGGGGAAGATGTATTGTATGCAGACTACAGTGCGTCAGATGATTTAACGGTGAATCATTATTAAGACAAAGGCTTTCATGCCTCATTTATCTGATGGCTTCATTGCTGAAAGAACTGTGTTTCCGAATGCTAATGAATGTAGATTAAACTCAGGACGAGATGATTTGACCCTGACTCACTTTGAGAGACATTAAAGAGAACGCTGTTTATAATTCCTTATAAGCTACCTAATGTTGTCTTTTCATTCCACATATGGGAGGAGTAGAATAGTTAACAATCTGTTCAGTTAGCGACTCAGGCCCTATGCAGGCTAATGGATTTGCGAGAGAGCGTTACTGTAGATGGATTTGGAATGCAAATAGACCTGCTGCACTGTAGATACTGTCGATACAGGAATGGCAAGTATGTCGGTGGGTGGATGGAGACAGACAGACAGCCAGTGTCTGTTAACCCATGGGTGTTGTTATCCAGCTATGTATCACTTGGGGCCTCGGAGCTTTATGTTAGCTCTGTTTTGCTGAGGCAGGTGTGTATGTCTTCACCAGAGTCAACTCCTGTTCCAATGTCTTTGCACTTCATGGGGAGTGACACCCATAACAAAGCTTATATCCTGTATCCTGGAATGTCTTGGGTTTCCACCTAAAATATTTCCCTTGGCCAGAGATCAATGGCGTGTGTCTGCGGTCTACCGGTGCACTTAATGCCAACAGTGGGGAATTTCACACCGGGGACGATTAAGGTGATGATATGCGTCACAGGAAAACGATAACAGTCAAAACCCAAGAGTTAGCGGTGAGACAGACAGGCGCTCATCTTTCCCATTTTCCACTTAGCTATATCCCAGCATGAACAAGAGATAGTTTAAGTGAGAAGGGGTGAAAGACAAAGAAAGAGAGAGAGATGAAGAGAGAGCTGGTTACCTCTATTTCTCCATTTATCACTCGACGGGGCTTCTGATCTTTTGAAATACTGTTCTGTCATTTACACCTCAGCTAAATGCTCCAATCCGCTGCACGCCCACCTTAGTTAACACATCCATTTTCACTTTGTGAGGCACAGTCGCCTGGAGAGAATGACTAATATGATGTTGCAGCGGGCAATAAATCCCCACCATGTTTCATAAGGCCTCTCCGTCTTGAGCTTCCCTCTTTCATGACACTTGGTGGATGTGTTAAATCTTTGCCAAATTCACAGCGGCAGATGGGTGGTTGATACGCGGCCGCAGAGAATACATTTAATCTTTTGATATTTACAAAAATCACGGTCTGAAATTTGGAACGCAACAGAGGTTGGTTGAGTTTCTGTCAGGGTACAGTCAAAGATAGGCCTGTTAAATGTTATGGTCAGTTGTTAAGGCCATGATACAGTGGTGCAGCGGAACAACTATTGGACATTTTGTTTCTGAATTTATATTATGAATGAAGATGGTCATTGTCATTAAACTAATCACAATTTTAACAAGGCAACACCACGTGCATACACGCACAGTTGGTGTGTTTGGGGATTATTTGACAGGTCATTCGTCTTCACGAAAGTAACTAATATCCCCCCCCTACACCTGCTCTCCAACAGAATTTTGAAGTACACCAAAACTCAATGGTACATAAAACGTCACTGAGTGACATGTTCTCTTAAACAACATGGTCTAAGCTCTTAATGAAGCTCTTAATGAGGCTTTTGCATAATTCCCTGTAACCCCTTGAACCTTTGCAACACCCTTAAACAGTTCCTTTAATGTCAATATTTCCTTGATTGATTTTAATCAAAATACAATCAGACTTTCTCTGCGTATCTGCAGAACCTAAGCCTTGTTTACACTGCAGGTCTAAATACACAAATCAGTTTTGTTTTTCAAATCCATTTTGGGATACTGACTGTCCAAACAGCAAGTGACCAAATCAGATTTGTGTGTGTTCAGACTGCAGTTCTTTGCTGTCATGGCTACACTAGTTGTCACAGCAATGATGGGTTTGTGCGCAGTGTTGTAGGCTGATTGGTGGTGGTGTCCTGCTTCCTGTCACTCAGAAGTTATGTAGCAACCTAATGTGACTGACAACAATGCCTGCCAGAGAAGTCTCCCAGTTGCTTTGAACTTCAAAAATCATACTGTAAGAACACTTAAAGCCTCAAAGGATAAGATGATCCAACTTTCAAAAAAAGTCATTTTTGGCTACCCACAAGAGTCACCTAGCTAGCTAGGTAGCTGTTTACTTTCTAGCACATTAACTCATTTGTTTGTGTTCTTGTCAAACTACCACATGTTCTTGTCAAGCTGTTAAGAGTAGCTAGCAAGCAACAAGATATGCCAAATAACAGTCTAAAACCCACTTGAGGGCAAATAAATATGATTTGACTGTTCAGACACAAGTCACATGGCCAGGAATCCGATTTTATCTAATTTCAAACTACCTAAGAAGACTTCAGACACTTTTGATCAAACAGATTTTTTTATAATTAGTGGGTAGAGTTCGTGGGAAGAAGTCAGCCATTTTGTAAGCCATCTGGATTCCAGTTGTGCCAGTTGACTAATGATTGATAGTAACCACACAGTTGTATTACATGTAACTCCATAAAGTCAGGTTTGCTTGTCAACCATTTATCAGAGCACGTCTGCCTACTTTGTGCCTACAATTAGTGATATTTGAGCCTTGACATTAGCATAAACCTTAGCATTAGCTCATCCATGGTTAGCATAGCCGTGGGACTGTGTTTCTCTATTGTCTTTTTGCCTACATTTAGCTTCCATTTTGTAAAACTAGAGCCTTCACAAAAGGATTCCTCTCCATTAGTGACAATAACTGCAGGACTATGGTTTTGTCGTACTTTTGTGTTCCCGACTGTGAACATAACAGGATTACAGAGTGAACATCTTTCTGAGGCAGCGATGGAATGATCCCAGACTCAGGCTACCTCGGGACTTTAAGTCTGACTCACTCACCGTTGATCCCAAGATGTTCAAATGCCTGTGGAAGCCTGATTTGTTCTTCGCTAACGAGAAGAGTGCCAACTTCCATGACGTCACCCAGGAGAACATTCTCCTCTTCATCTTCCGCAACGGTGACGTTCTCATCAGCATGAGGTGAGTGTTGGCGTACTGTTATACATTTTTACTGATTTATTTTCCTATACAGGTGATGCCGTTAAGATTTGAAAAATTATATTTTAGCAGATCCTGATAAACATGTGTATTGCTAATCATTGTATGGCGTCTGGTCAATTCTTCTTCTTTGTCTAATGAATGTGTGTATTATCACGGTATAGCTATCTGAACATACATGTGTCTTTAAAATTGTAGAGTGGTTGCTCTCCTTTAAGCAAGCTTTGGAGACAGCCATTTCCTCACAGTTACAGTAAACTGGGTCCTAACAACCTAATTAGATTCATATGAGGTATAATCAAGTCCATACCTTCATTGTTCATTCAGAGTGCTTTAACATTGTTATCTGATGGCTCACAGAAATTGCTGCACTATTTTGAAACTAAAGCATTTCTATTCTCTTAGACTTACTGGCACTGCCATGCACTAACAAATTAAACATAGCTTTTTATGATTTTGGAACTCACAGCAGCTAGAATACAATATACCTCAGAAAATAATTGGTGACAAATGCTGGTGATTTAAAAACATTATAATTTTTTTATCTATTTGATTGGTTGAAAATATGGTACTTTTATGTTAATGTTCACTCTGGTAAACTTTGTTGAAGATACATTGACTATACAGCTATGTAGATGAACAAGATAAATATATACTGTACATATTTTAGTACTATATTAATACACAACATCCACCAGGAATCATGTCATGACATCATTTGTGTTTGTGTATCCGGTGCACACAGAAATCTCTCTGTAATACTTTAATGCTGCTTTAGGGACTTTGAGTAATCAGAGATTTGGAGATGTGATACATCTGTTGAGCCTTTTTACTGATCTGGAATGCCAATATTCTATGTCATTAGTGAGAGTAATGTCCACAGGATGACAACGCTAAAAACCTATGACAGCCTGTATTTTCCCACAATGCCCCACTCCACTCCACCCAGCCCAAAGATTAGCACATTAATAAGACTTTCCCCCCACTAATACTGTCCGATGTTTATCTCCCCAGTCAGTTCTCCCTCTACTTACTGCATCTGGAGCCTCAGCATTAGTCTTGTGTGACAAGGTGGCACTAGCTGCTGTAAGAACTATACTATAGAGAAAGGAGAATGTTTAGTCCTCTTACACTCCCAAGTACTGAAGCTCGGCTGCTCGCCTGCTCAGCTGCTTACTCCTGATCCCATATTGGATACCCTATGTGTATTTTTATGTCACTCGGGGCTAAAAGCTATGAGTCACTCCCCAAGCTTACTGTGTTGTTGTGGTGATGTACTCTATGTACTGTTTATACATGATGGGGAAAGCTGTCAAAATACTAAAAATAGTACTCCTCTAAAATCTCAACCAAAACCCAAAGCTTTCATGTGCAAATGGACTGCTGGGAATAACATATGCAACTCTGCACAATACAGGTGTTGCTCACATTAAGAATGTATTTCCGGAGCCGAGGAAGCATCTTTTTCAATCATTCAGCAGTCGCCATTGTCTCTTAAATTATATAGCTTTACGGTATTGATGAACAGATTTGGGAGGAAATGTTTTTAGATGAAAGTCTGAATCCCCAGTAGCTCTGTAATTCTCTTTCTACAGCCGTCTAGCTCACAGCTCATACTTAAATTCAAGGACACAGACATTTCTATAATATATTTTTCAGTCAATTTGACCAGTTTAAGCCTGCTTTTCACTAGAATGAAGCATTTTATTGCAGTAGGTCACAATGAATTCAACCTCAATCAGATATATCTCAATTGATGGGTTTTTAAAAACATTCATCATTTCTAATTATGTCCACAGGCATAGGGTGGTATTGGCTGAAGAGCAACGTGACATGAAACAAATCATCAATAGCATTAATGATGAAATTGTTGCAACGAACATTCATTGAGGGTTCTGCATTTTGCCAGGTTGTCTGTCACTCTATCCTGTCCTTTGGACCTGACCCTGTTCCCCATGGATACGCAGCGCTGTAAGATGCAGCTGGAGAGCTGTGAGTAACTGATAATGGCTCAGTTTCACATGACCATATATGGTATCTGTTAAAGAGAGAGAGCTATAGTTATTCCTGAATTCATGTAAATTATGTTTTTAGGTTACAGACCAATTGGTTTCATTTATATCCAGGTTGTTTTATTATGCATTGTTGGAACTGTCTGTTACGTGTTGTGATGTCTTTCCTGTTGTCTCTTTCCTGTCTCGTTTTATTTATTTATTTAGCGCTGCCCTTGCCCTTCACCACTTCCCAGGCCGTCATCGTAAATAAGAATTTATTCTTAACTGACTTGCCTAAACAAATAAAATACATGTAATCACGCTAGCAAATGTATAGGACATGTAAATCAGTCTTTATTTAATGTTTGTTAGGGAAGGATTACAAGTAATTAAAGATGACTACTGGAAAATCGTATTATTAGCAGTGTGATTACTATTAATATAAAAATGGACTTCAAACAACATTGAGATATAGTGTAATCATGTCAGGATGGAGATTCATACACACTATTAACTGTTGTTGACGACGACGATGTGTGTTTGTGTTTGTGCGTGCGTGCCTGTGGATGCTTTCACGTGTGTGTGTATGTGTTTGTTTGTGTGTGTGTGTATGTGTGTGTGCCCGTCTCTCTGTGTCTACAGTTGGCTATACGACGGATGACCTGCAGTTTATGTGGCAGTCAGGAGACCCTGTCCAGATGGAGGAGATCGCCCTGCCCCAGTTTGATATCAAACAGGAGGACATAGAGTATGGAAACTGCACCAAATTCTATGCAGGGACAGGTAAGCTCCCCATAGGCATGACATACAAGTATTCTGTTTTCATTTGAGTGAAAACTACTGCTAGGAATTGCCAGGGATTTCACGATATGATATTATCACAATACTGATACGATCTGTATTGTTATTCAGTACAGTGATTGTATTGCTATTCCATTGCTCACCATATGTGTGCTGCAGAGGGACAAGACAGAGCCATGACTCATGGATATAAAATAGGATGGCAGGTAGTCTAGTGGTTAGAGTATTGAGCCAGTAACCTAAAGGTTGCTGGTTCAAATATCTGAGCTGACACAATGAAAAATCTGTTCATGTGCCCTTGAGCAGGTCACTTAACCTTAACCTGCTCCAGGAGTTCCATAGTACTATGGCTGACCCTGTAAAACAACACATTTCACTGCCCCTACAGTTGAAGTCAGAAGTTTACATACACCTTAGCCAAATACATTTAAACTCAGTTTTTCACAATTCCTGACATTTATCCTAGTAAAAATTCCCTATTTTAGGTCAGTTAGGATCACCACAATACTTTAAGAATGTGAAATGTTGGGAAATGTCAGAATAATAGAGAGAATGATTTATTTCAGCTTATATTTCTTTCATCACATTCCCAGTGGGTCAGAAGTTTACATACACTCAATTAGTATTTGGTAGCATTGCCTTAAAATTGTTCAACTTGGGTCAAACATTTAGGGTAGCCGTCCACAAGCTTCCCACAATAAGTTGGGTGAAATTTGGCCCATTCATCCTGGCAGAGCTGGTGTAATTGAGTCAGGTTTGTAGGCCTCCTTGCTTGCACACACTTCTTCAATTCTGCCCACAAATTTTCTATGGGATTGAGGTCAGGGCTTTGTGATGGCCACTCCAATACCTTGACTTTGTTGTCCTTAAGACATTTTGCCACAACTTTGGAAGTATGGTAGGGGTCATTATCCATTTGGAAGACCCATTTGCGACCAAGCTTTAACTTCCTGACTGATGTCTTGAGATGTTGCTTCAATATATCCACATAATTTTCCTTCCTCTTGATGCCATCTATTTTATGAAGTACATCAGTCCTTCCTTGCGCAAAGCACCCCACAACATGATGCTGCCACCCACCGTGCTTCACAGTTGGGATGGTGTTCTTCAGCTTGCAAGCCTCCCCTTTTTCCTCCTAACATAACGATGGTCAATATGGCCAAACAGTTATATTTTTGTTACATCAGACCAGAGGACATTTCTCCTAAAAGTACGATCTTTGTCTCCATGTGCAGTTACAAACCGTAGTCTTGCTTTATTTGGAGTTTTCGGAGCAGTGGCTTCTTCCTAGCTGTGCGGCCTTTCAGGTTATGTCAATATAGGACTCGTTTTACTGTGGATACACATACTTGTGTACCTGATTCCTCCAGCATCTTCACAAGCTCCTTTGCTGTTGTTCTGGGATTGATTTGCACTTTTCGCACCAAAGTACATTAATCTCTAGGATGTCTCCTTTCTGAGCGGTATGACGGCTGCTTGGTCCCATGGTGTTTATACTTGCATACTATTGTTTGTACAGATGAATGTGGTACCTTCAGGCGTTTGGAAATTGCTTCCAAGGATGAACCAGACTTGTGGAGGTCTACAATTCTTGTGTAGGTCTACAATGATTCAAATGATGTCAATTAGCCTATCAGAAGCTTCTAAAGCCATGACATCATTTTCTGGAATTTTCCAAGCTGTTTAAAGGCACTGTCAACTTAGTGTATGTAAACTTCTGACCCACTGGAATTGTGATACAGTGAATTATAAGTGAAATAATCTGTCTGTAAACAATTGTTGGAAAAATTACTTGTGTCATGCACAAAGTAGATGTCCTAACGCACTTGCCAAAACTATAGTTTGTTAACAAGAAATTTGTGGAGTGGTTGAAAAACGAGTTTTAATGACTTCAAACTCAGTGTATGTAAACTTCCAACTTCAACTGTGTATATGACAATAAAGACAAAAAAAAATATTTATTTTCTATACTTTAAACAAATTGGCTCCCTATATAAAAAGAAGATGGAGAACAAGCTATGAAGGAAAAATACTGGAGTTTTGGGACTGTTACTGCCAACTAGCGTGAAATAATATTGCGATATTGTCAAAAATAATATCCCGAATATGTAACTGCATCGATTTTTCCCCTATCACTAGTGAAAACTGTGCTACCTACAGATATAAGGCATTATTACTTGTCATAAGCATGTACACATGGGTTTGCAAATCAATTGTACGTAACATGCCCATAATACAGTCATGCTGGGTGTATTGCACTATAGGCCTATACGGCTAGACATAAAAACAACCTATGTTTTACTCATTATTTGTGCAAGAATATGCAATGAAACCATATTGGACTGCTCTATTTTACTCAAGCCAGACTCTCTCTTGCATTTGGCATCAGTTGCAAGGCAATAATTATTGATAAAAAACTAAGAAATTAGCACAGTGAGAAATCCTTTGTACCAATGAACTTCCAGTCTCCTGATTAAGCTTCGCCATTAACTGGAGCGTCACAGACTTGAATAAGCTTGGCTTAACAATGTAAAGCTCTGGCTTTTCCATTTCATCCATTCATTAAATATTCCTTGTAAATTGAAATGCTTACGTCGCTCGATACCAACGCTAGATATCATTTTCTCATAAACTTCAAAGACTCCAAAGGCCTCAAAATAAAACAGTGTTCTATTTTACTTTTCAAAGTTGTATTTGCATGTGTTACATACAACAGTTTTTCATACTATCACTGTAAGTTCTTCATTAATAAGAACTGTAGCACATGTAGTTGTATGTAGCTAATCTATCTAACTAGCTCTGGCCAAAGCTTAAAATGGTGTCTCTTACACTACTCCTGCACTTGCACATTGAAGAAACACACAGTAGTCTACATTGGTTGCCCTCATGCTCAATATAGCCTGGAGATATTACAACTTTGATAGGTCATGCTTCGCTAAAGCACCTTAAAATCCCAGGCCTTTTCCTCACCTGTCAGTTTGAGTAGCTAAATGTTAACTCTAAAAACAAAGCAACAAGTGTCACTGGAGGTTAGCATAGCACCGTTAGCTCTCAGTTCGTACACGACCCCTGCACACTCACACAGGGGAGCAACACAGCTGGAAGCAAGGCAACCTTTAATGGGGTTGTTGTGACAACCAAGCAAGACACAAAGATCACCGGGGGGAGCCCATTCTATGACACAGTTCCCCCCACCCCTACGGCATGGCACACACATACGCACGCACACACACAGAGGTGTGTAAACATTGCCTCATTATTTAACTAGGCAAGTCTATTAAGAACAAATTTGAATGTACAATGACAGCCTAGGAACAGTGGGTGTGAACTGCCTTGTTCAAGGGCAGAACAACAGATTTTTACCTTGTCAGCTCAGAGATTCGATCGAGCAACCTTTCGGTTACTGGCCCAACGCTCTAACCACTAGGTTACCTTCCACCCTTATGCTAACCCTAAATCCCTACATGGTCTCAAAGCCTGGTTTAACAATCATTTCACACCTTGATTACATTGAGACAATCACATAGTGTCTCTTTTTTTATTCGTGGGAATACTTGGGAACAGATTTCCTAAATTAAACAAATTTTTAGCTGAGTTCCAGGTGATTTTACAGTCTTTTTTGACCAAACCTCCCCCACCAAAAAGTTAGAATAATAAAATACACAGCAGGATCGAATTACCGACCGGGGTGGGTCCCACTGATCAACAGTTATCATTTTCAAAACTGCAAACATTTGCCTCCACTCTATCGCAAAATTAGTAGAACTGCATGAAAGTAAAAATTTTGCCGCAAACTTGCTTTAATACACTCTTAAGGATCGGATCCGATATTTCAATTTTCGCCTAAAATGACATACCCAAATCTAACTGTCTGTAGCTCAGGACCTGAAGCAAGGATATGCATATTCTTGGTACCATTTGAAAGAAAACACTTTGAAGTGGAAATGTGAAATAAATGTAAGATAATATAACACATTCGATCTGGTAAAAGATAATAGTACCATCATCTTTGAAATGCAAGAGAAAGGCCATAATGTATTATTCCAGCCCAGGCGCAATTCAGTGTATGTGCAAAGTTTCCACGGATCCAATGAACCATTGCATATCTGTTCAAAATGTTGTATCAAGACTGCCCAAATGTGCCTAATTGGTTTATTAATACATTTTTCAAGTTTCTAATTGTGTACTCTCCTCAAACAATGTAATGGTATTATTTCACTGTAAACGCTACTGTAAATTGGACAGTGCAGTTAGATTAACAAGAATTTAAGCTTTCTGCCCATATCAGATATGTCTATGTCCTGTGATTTTTTTGTTTGTTACTTACAGCCTCATGCTAATCACATTAGTCTACGTTAGCTCAACTGTTCCGCGGGGGGACACCGATCCCGTAGAGGTTAGAACGGCAACATTCTCTGTATGCCCCATTGCAAAATGTGCAGAATTGCAGAGAAATTACTTTAAAACATAAAATGTTTCTCATTGGAGTCATGAGGGGCTCCGTTAAAATAATTTGCTCCCAGGAACATCTCTACAAGGTCCACCAAAAGGAATGGCAGGGCCCCACTACAGGGTCCACCAAGAGCAGCGTTTCCCAAACTAAGGGTCGCATGATTTTTTTTTATCCAATTGAAAAAGTAAACATTGACCATTTATTGCATCACTTTTTTTTACATGGTGGGGTCATGAAAAATGTTTGATATCAAAATGGGGTCAGGGGCCAAAAACAACAAGTTTGGGAACACCTGACCGAGAGGCTTGGCAGGGGCATCGCTACAGGGTCTACTTAAGGGAAAGGTAGGTGCAGGTGCTAGGAAACAGGGCATGAAAACACAAGAGAGACATGTTTAAAGAGCCAATGCAGCCTTATTAAAATCTCAATGTAAAATCATTTCAGGGTAACAATTAAGTTTCTTACTGTGATTGTTTTCAATTAAAATGGTCAAAAAGAAACAAAAATAGCTTCTAAGCAAAGAGCAATTTCTCAAACAAGATTTTGTTTTTTATTGATGTCAGCAGGCAGGGCAAAACTCCATCCCACCAAAACAGGCTGAAATTTCAGGCAGTATTTTCAAACAGATCTTTTGAAACACATGAAAATCACGTTTTTGACTGCACTGGGCCTTTAATATAGTTACTCCAAAGCAGATAACGAGGGAAAGAAACAGTGAAACAGCAGTCTGTCTGGGACGTGAGATATCATGGTTATTCATAAAGGCAATTAAACAGTAGATCATTATCAGAGAGAGAGAGAGAGAAGGAGAGAGTGAGAGAGAGAGAGAGAGAGAGGAAGCTGACAAAATTGAATACGCCACGGGCTGCCCCTCCCCTCTTCTGTTCTGCTTCTGAAAGAATAATCCAAGAGGAAATAGCCCCCGGTGTTAGACGAGTTTGAGAACATGCACATTTATCCAGGAATATAGGGTATCTTGATGATGATGCACTCTCTTTCTGCTTGTCCTGAGTCAAACTCTTGGAAAATACTTGTTGTTCATTCTTTCGTTCATTCTTTCACTCACAGACCGATAGTCATCACAACAGTCATTTAGTGTTCATATTATTGTCTACCCAAATTAATTTTATATTACTTTGTTATGAACGTTTGACCCTACCGGTAGCTTGAAAAACTTTGTACACTTTAGTTTGTGAATTTACATATTATACTCATCCTAGACCAGGGAGTGTCAACCCTCACCTTACTGGTTGTGCAGGCTTTTGTTCCAGCCTTGCTCTATAACACTATCTTTACTCCTCTAGGCTACTACACGTGTGTGGAGGTGATATTCACCCTGAGGAGGCAGGTGGGCTTCTACATGATGGGTGTCTATGCCCCCACACTGCTCATTGTGGTCCTCTCCTGGCTCTCCTTCTGGATCAACCCTGATGCCAGCGCTGCCAGGGTTCCTCTGGGTATGAACTTTAATCCCTACTCTAACCACTAACCCCTATCCTAACCACTAACCCCTATCCTAACCACTAACCCCTATCCTAACCACTAACCCCTATCCTAACCACTAACCCCTATCCTAACCACTAACTCCTATCCTAACCACTAACTCCTATCCTAACCACTAACCCCTATCCTAACCACTGACCCCTAACCCCTATCCTAACCACTGACCCATAACCCCTATCCTAACCACTGACTGACCCATAACCCGTATCCTAACCACTGACCCATTACCTGTATCCTAACCACTGACCCCTAACCCCTATTCTAACCACTGACTGACCCATAACCCCTATCCTAACCACTGACCCCTAACCCCTATCCTAACCACTGACCCCTAACCCCTATCCTAACCACTGACCCATAACCCCTATCCTAACCACTGACTGACCCATAACCCGTATCCTAACCACTGACCCCTAACCCCTATTCTATCCACTGACCCCTAACCCCTGTCCTAACCACTGATCCCTAACCCCTATCCTAACCACTGACTGACCCATAATCCCTATCCTAACCACTGACTCATAACCCCTAACCACTTACTGTTAGCTCATATCCTCAATACTGACCCCTAACCCCTATCCTAACCACGTAACCTTAACTTCTATCCTAACCACTAGCCCCTATCCTAACCCCATGTCACTGTGTCTGACTGTAGGTCATCTCCCATGTCACTGTGTCTGACTGTAGCTAGTCTCCCTTGTCACTGTGTCTGACTGTAGCTAGTCTCCCATGTCACTGTGTCTGACTGTAGGTAGTCTCCCATGTCACTGTATCTGACTGTAGCTAGTTTCCCTTGTCACTGTGTCTGACTGTAGGTAGTCTCCCATGTCACGGTGTCTGACTTTAGGTAGTCTCCCATGTCACTGTGTCTGACTGTAGGTAGTCTCCCATGTCACTGTGTCTGACTGTAGGTAGTCTCCCATGTCACTGTGTCTGACTTTAGGTAGTCTCCCATGTCACTGTGTCTGACTTTAGGTAGTCTCCCATGTCACTGTGTCTGACTGTAGGTAGTCTCCCATGTCACTGTGTCTGACTGTAGGTAGTCTCCCATGTCACTGTGTCTGACTGTAGCTAGTCTCCCATGTCACTGTGTCTGACTGTAGCTAGTCTCCCATGTCACTCTGGTGTTGTCTGAATTTAGCCTAAAAAATAAAAACGGAATAATCCTACGTCTCGTTATTCTTTTGCTTTACTAAGTGAAATAATAGTGAAATGTAGCGTGATTCAATTCGAATTTTGAGGCTGGTCTGACTTATTGAGGCATCAAATGCAGCCTAATATAGCCATCCATTTGACATCACTGCATGATGACATGAGAGTGGTTTACTGTTTTTCATATACTCTAGTATCCCATTTTACTGTTTCACTGTCTGCCTGAGGGAGTGCAATGTGAATAGCAATGGAACCATCTATTGTCATTCCACTGTCTCCCCTACATGATACATAATATATCATGAAACAATTTATGTTGTATGAGTAACTCGCCTAGTCCATCATCAACAAGCCTGCACGAGTGGGAAATGTCAACTTCTCCCCGTGTGATGTCACTTCATCCATTCTGATGGGTCTCCGAGAGCTGTGTGGATAAGAGGACCATACATTGTTACTCCCCCACTCCCACCACTTCCGTCACTACCTCCTCCTCCTCTGTTTCCCCTCCAGCTGTTAGTCACTTTCCTCCCATCCCTTCATCTCCTCTGGAGGGCCACCTCGTGACACCTCAGTAAATGGGATCAGCACAGGTCAGTCATCTCCTGTGTGTGTCCATTCATTCACCTCTGTGTGTGGGTGAGTGTGTGTGTGCGTGTGTGTTGGCGTACATGTGATTAGATGTGTGGAGTACTTCCGTATACACTTCCTACTATGTGTGTCGTGTTGGACTCATTTTGTTCCCACAATACAGCGTCCCATCGGGGCCAAGCGTCAGCAAACAAAGCATTATGCTGTTTCAACAGAGCCAACACCTTCCCTGTGTTATGTAAAATAGGCCAGCTTGCATGCTGGGATGAAAAGGATTTCAGAGCTCGGTGAACTCCGATGGGGTTAGGTAATCATCCGAAATAAGGACCCCATGCTTTTATTTCGAGATATTTCTGCAGTCACTTATATAACGGCCTAGATTAATTGTCCAATCAGAGAGCCAAAACAATAGAAAATATCTCTTTATTATTGGTGGCGCTGTGAACCCTCTTCATCACTAGAATTAGGAAGGTAGGTTAGTAAAGGAAGGTTCATGGGTTTATAATTGGGATCTTAGTACTGTATATCCTGGGATATGGGTTTGAATGTGAGTGTTTTATTACCACTGCCTAGTCCAGGTGATTCATATATCCATTATTCTGTACTGTACATCAGGGGCATTCAATTCCAACTGTCGAGGGCTGCTGTGTCTTCTCCCTGCTATTTACCACTCACCTGGTTTAGATCAAAGACTAGACCTCTGATTTAAAGGCAAGGATGAAAACTAGCAAATACTGCGACCCTCAAGGTCTGAAGTTGAATCTCCTTGTCTGCTGTGCATTCTATGTTGAGCATTATAGAGTCGAGTCCAAATGCTAATTTGAGCTCCTTTGACACATCGAGAAGTATCCCCAACACTAAGCTCTGCTCTCCTTCCCTGGATGTTTAGTTGACAAGGTCACCTCTTCCCTCCCTGTTAACCTCCCAGGGATCCTCTCGGTGCTCTCCCTGTCTTCTGAGTGCACATCCCTGGCGTCAGAGCTGCCCAAGGTTTCCTACGTGAAGGCCATCGACATCTGGCTGATCGCCTGCCTACTGTTTGGCTTCGCCTCCCTGGTGGAGTACGCCGTGGTGCAGGTGATGCTCAACAGCCCCAAGCGCATCGAGGCTGAGAAGGCCAAGATGGCATCCAAGGTGAAGGCAGAGGGTAAGGAGAAGGCGGCAGGCAAGAACAACACCGTCAATGGTACCAGCGAGACGCCCTGTCATGTCAGCACACTGCAGGTGGGTGAAGGAAAGGTGGGGAGGGGATGGGTGTTTGTGGGGAATGGGGTGGGGGGTGGGTGGGGTGTTGCTTGTGTACGTGAGTTCGCTTTCTGTAATTAGAAATAGGATGAAGTCTCTAGACACTGATTTAAGTCAGGATGTAGTTGTCTCCAGGCACTGATTTAAGTCAGGATGAAGTTGATGTTTTCACTCACGAGACTCCCAGTTACACAACAAATGTTCCTTTTGTTCCATAAAGATTATTTTTATATCCAAAATACCTCCGTTTGTTTGTTGCGTTATGTTCAGAAATCCACAGGGAAGAGCGGTCATGACAACGCAGACGAAAATTCCAAATAGTTTCCATAATGTCCACAGAAACATGTCAAACGTTTTTTATAATCAATCCTCAGGTTGTTTTTAAAATATATAATCGATAATATATCAACCGCAAATGTCTTTCACAGTAGGAGAGGGAAAAGCAATACCTATCCAAAGTCTGTTGCGCGAGCAAAACTCATGTGACCACTTGAAGCGATGTTATCGTTCTGGCTCATTTTTCTAAATAAAAGCCTGAAACTATGTCTGAAGACTGTTGACACCTTGAGGAAGCGATAGGAAAAGGAATCTGGTTCATATCCCTTTAAATCCAGCAAAGGGAGGCTATGGAACATGGAGTTTTCCAAATAGAAGCCACTTCCTGTTGATTTTCCTCAGGGTTTCGCCTGCAATATCAGGTCTGTTATACTCACAGACAATATTTTGACAGTTTTGGAAACTTTAGAGTGTTTTCTATCCAATACTAATAATAATATGCATATATTAGCAACTGAGACTGAGGAGCTGGCCGTTTACAATGGGCACCTTTTCATCCAAGCTACTCAATACTGCCCCTGCAGCCTTAAAAAGTTAAGTCACGATGAAGTTGTCTCCAGACACTGATCTAAGTCAGGATGAAGTTGTCTCCAGACACTGATTTAAGTCAGGATGTAGTTGTCTCCAGACACTGATCTAAGTCAGGATGTAGTTGTCTCCAGACACTGATCTAAGTCAGGATGAAGTTGTCTCCAGACACTGATCTTAGTCAGGATGAAGTTGTCTCCAGACACTGATCCAAGTCCGGATGAAGTTGTCACTAATGGATACAGACGCTTGCGTGTGTGCACGTTTGCGTGCATGTGTGTGTACTCGTGTGTGCGCGTGTGCTATCCTCACACTTAGTTGAATGACGAATGGTTAACCTTGTCCCTAGGCATGATTAGAGTGAAGTTAGCAATCTAAATGCTAAATAGATTGGACGATCCAATCATTCATAAATGCTAACATCTTCTGCACTCTTGCCTGGCACGGATAAAGATTGACACTCAGGTACAGATTTCGCTCCTGAAATGTTGTTTTAATTATACACTTCATTGAAATTACTTGACATTGTAATGTATGTTAGTCAAGACTTCGAGAATATTGCACTCGTCCGCAGAGATCAAATATGTTTTCGTATCAAATGTAAATTAAATGAACATCGATTTAATGAGATTAATGGTTAGAGTGGAAAAACTAGCTACTATATGATTAGTTTCGCAATTGCCCTGTAGCCCTTGAGGGAAGTTGATGAGAAAGATCGATGTTGAAATTTGGGTTTTTAGAAGCTTCCAGGTTAAGTCCTGAGCTTACAGACTAGTACTAAAATACCTGAAGTAGGCATTCTAGAGTTAAGTCAACAAGTTACTATATCATCTATATCATCATCTATACACAGATGATTTTGTATTTAGCAATCTATTGTAACAGCATGTCAATTCACCAAAGAAAACACAAGAGAAGACTTCCAGATTACATCTCCAAAACAGCAACATTAGGGATATTTTGCCACTGTCTATGGGTGCCATCAAAAGACAATGCATAAGATAATTGTGTATCTGTTGCATTGTCATCTCATTCAGAAAGAAACTGCCAGACACCACTCCAATGCAAAACACCACTGCATGGTCAAAATGGCACCCTTTGTATATGCCAATATATATGGACACCAGTAATGATCAAACCAGCATCACTCAAAGTGTCTCTCTCCAGTAAGATCCTATAGAGAGGAATGCAGCTGATCTATCGCCCTGACGTTTGAAGTGTGACACCTTATGCGCTATCTCCATAGGGAACGCACAACACAGCCAATGTCTACAGAAGGTAGGCATGTTAGCACCATCCTACCCTCCAACCACACTAGAACCATAGAACTTAGCTGACTGAAACTACACCAAACGGTCCTGAAAGGGTTGGCAAAGCACAGTCATAAATTAACTCATGTCAGAATGTTACACAAATGAAGGCATTACTTGATTGGAATGAAGACATTTCTCTCTGGCTCTGGCCACTACTGCTCAGCGTTGGTGGTTGGCAGTGAGGGAGGAGGATGACATGGGATGTGATTAGAGCTAGCTGACTCCTAGTTCATGGGCTGCCGAGATGTATGATGCCATTAGCTGAGAGAACGTCAGAGAGCTGGAGAGTGACTGGATGGGAATGTTTGGAGTAGTGGGACTAATGCAATGTTTTCAATGGCTCCCATCACTACCTTACCACCAGGTGAGGCACTTGACCCCTAACCTGCTCAAGGGGCACTGCTTTTTTCCTGACCCTGTGCTCTCCCCAGCCTTCTGTGATTGTGTGTGTGTGGTGTGATTGTGGGGTGGGTACTCTGATAGCAAAAAGACCACTTTCCCATCAACAAAGTTATGTTTACCAACTTTCCCTTTTCCAGGGGGCAGAGACCCGGTGCAAAAAGGTGTGCACCTCCAAATCGGACCTGCGCACCAACGACTTCAGCATTGTTGGCTCACTACCGCGGGACTTTGAGCTCTCGAACTTTGACTGCTACGGGAAGCCCATTACCTTGCCCCACGGCCTGAGCAAAAGCCAGGCCAAGGCCAAGAAACCGCCGCCGCCCAAGCCCATCATCCCCTCAGCTGCCAAGCGGGTCGACCTCTATGCCCGAGCCCTCTTCCCCTTCTCCTTCCTCTTCTTCAACGTCATCTATTGGTCCGTGTACTTGTGATCAGGGATGGAATTGAAGGGTTTTGGGCCAGCTTGGCTAGTAGACCACATCTTTGCTTGTGATCATCTCGTATTTTGATCCATTCTTCCTTAATTTTTCAAGTTATTGATTTGTTGATCTGTTTATATTAATCTATATATTATTAACTATCATTATTGGCACTAGAACAATTATATCATCCATGAATTCATAATTATTGACACTAGGAAGAGCGAACATCCATCATAGGTGTAATTTGTGAGATGAATCATATAAATGATTTGACAATTTGAAAATCAATAAAGAATAAAAAAGATTAAGAATTTATGGAAAAAGAATACTGTTGTAGTACTTAGTTCAAAGAAATCACAAGACACAGTACAAATAATTGTAAATTGGTCTCCATGTTTGAGCTAGCAGGGTTTTAACGCAGACAGTCCCAGAATTTCAGAACGAATTCTGATATGTTAAAGAAATTGCATTGTGAAACCCAAACGTATTATGTCGAAGTCTCTCAAACGCTCTGGAGAACCGCACCAGGGTACCGCATTTCAAATTTGAAAACAACCCTAAAAATAGATTAAAGAAAGAATTAATCAAAAATATTAGTGTACATAGCCAGGTGCTTTTTGTCGCTAAGAGCAGGAACTTGCTCGCAAGATTGATAAGATGGCATCGGCACAAAGTTTACAATTGCATGTTAAAAATTGCTTATATGAATATAAATGCAGTATATTATATCTATGAATGTTTATTAAAGCTACAATATGTTATTTTTTGGGCGACCTGACCAAGTTCACGTAGAAAAGTGAGTTAAAGATCTGTAATTCTCATTGAAAGCAAGTCTAAGAAGTGGAAGATGTGCGCTATTTCTATGCTTCCCGTTCTTAAATTTCGTTTTTGTGTCTATTTGGTTTTGTACACCAGCTTCAAACAGCTGAAAATGCTATATTTGGGGATTTTGAAAAGATATTTCACAGCGGTTTGTATGGTACAATGGTTCTCTACACGATGCATTGCTTGTTTTGTCATATAAACTAAAATTAGGTGAACTCTAATATTAAATACTAAATATTACCTTTAATATTATGGTATTATTTTCTCTCTCCAAGACTACAGTTGATATATAAAAAACTGTGTCTTTGTTCAGTTGGTTATATGACATTGCCACTACGAGAATTGTACCTTTTGACAATCTCTCACATATCACTACATGTTCAGCACCATATTTCATGTGTAAATGGGTTAACAAACTGACCATGTATATGTGATTTGCAAGTTTACAATTTACAAACTAAATAAATGTTTATATGACTCACTCAACAATGTATTTGTGATATTATTTGTTGTTTTCTAAATCTGTCTGTCTCTACACACATTTATCACAGATTTACCACAATGACTAAAGAATGTGAGATTAAACAAATGTTATGTACCCATTGCTCATTAAAATAAACTCAAGGATTTTGCCAGATATCGTAAAAATAAACCCCTTCCCCTAAATTAATTCACATGGTATCAAAAGGTTAACTTTCCCTCGTAAAAACAGTCACATTTGTGATAGATCATAGTGGCCCTCTTGAAGACTGGTGTGATGTGTCAGATCTGGAGCATAGTGGCCCTCTTGAAATGTGGTGTGATGGGTCAGATCTGGAGCACAGTGGCCCTCTTGAAGACTGGTGTGATGGGTCAGATCTAGAACGTAGTGGCCCTCTTGAAGAGTGGTGTGATGGGTCAGATCTGGAGCATAGTGGCCCTCTTGAAGACTGGTGTGATGGGTCAGATCTAGAACGTAGTGGCCCTCTTGAAGAGTGGTGTGATGGGTCAGATCTGGAGCATAGTGGCCCTCTTGAAGAGTGGTGTGATGGGTCAGATCTGGAGTATAGTGGCCCTCTTGAAGAGTGGTGTGATGGGTCAGATCTGGAGCATAGTGGCCCTCTTGAAGACTGGTGTGATGGGGCAGATCTGCAGTGAAGAGAATCAACGCATTACAACTTATACATTTGAGATTTTGAAATAACATTTTACAGGACATTCCTGAAGAAAGTTTGTTGACTCAGCTGGCTAAAAGTATTTCCATGGTACTAGTTAAAGCAGTTTGTGGCAGTTATAGCTCAGAGATGTCTTCAAAAAAGAGCAACTTGCTACTTACAGTGCAGAAAGTATTCAGACCCCTTGACATTTTCCACATTTTGTTACATTACAGCCTTATTCTGAAATGAATTAAATAGTTCCCCCCCCTCATCAATCTACATACAATACCACATAATGAAAAGAAAAAAAACGATTTTTAGATTTTTTTGCAAATGTAGTCACAAAAAAAAAGGAAATTCCTTATTTACATAAGCATTCAGACCCTTTGCTATGAGACTCGAAATTGAGCTAAAGTGCATCCTATTTCCATTGATCATCCTTGAGATGTTTCTACAACGTGATTAGAGTCCACCTGTGGTAAATTCAATTGCATGTCTCTTGAGGAATCAAGTCTCAGTGAGACCTGATGCAGAGAAAAAAAACGTTATTGATCCCAGCACAGCTAGTACAAAACCTAGTTCTTACAAAGCTGGTTAGTAGAAATCAATACACGTTGAACAGTATCAAACAGAAAAAATAAATAATTGCACACAAAACTTACCTTCAGTAACTATGGATTGAATGAGGGGTGGTTCTGCTCTCTCCCTGGAATGTGGCTGAATAAGTCATTCGTAACTGAGTGGCTGGCCAAGCACTGCTGTAGAGGCCATGCATCAGGTCACTTATATGTTTCAGAAACTGTAAAGACGAATCATGATTAATCATTACCTAAGGTCTTCACAGTTAGCCTAGCCAGTACATTAACTATGCTGCCCCTCAGCAATCTGGCCGTCAGGCAGACAGATGGAGAGAAACAGAAAAACATAGGCTATTTACATTTCTTGGTCGGCAGACTGGATAACTTCCCCTTGTTCCCTCCTCCCATCCAAGCTAGAAGATTCAGAAACTGAAAAAGGCAGTTGAGAGTTGAAATGTTCATCTCTCTCTCTCTCTCTCTCTCTCTCTCTCTCTCTCTCTCGGCTAGCATGACACAATGTTGACATGATTACAATCTTTTCTATAAGTTATTCGTAATCTCTCACCCTCCCCCTCTCTTTCTCACACAGAACACACACCTACACACAGCTAGCATGACATGGTTCTCTCTTCATCTCTCCCTCTCTCTCTCACACACAGTCACATGCACACACACACACACACACACACTCATTTACTGTCAACTAAACAGATATTAAAATGTCCTAACGTTAGCTACAACCAATGGTTACAACAGGTAAAAATGGAAACATACCATGTCCATGGAGGATTAGCCAGAGGACTAACGTTAGCTACAACCAATGGTTACAACAGGTAAAAATGGAAACATACCATGTCCATGGAGGATTAGCCAGAGGACTAACGTTAGCTACAACCAATGGTTACAACAGGTAAAAATGGAAACATACCATGTCCATGGAGGATTAGCCAGAGGACTAACGTTAGCTACAACCAATGGTTACAACAGGTAAAAATGAAAACATACCATGTCCATGGAGGATTAGCCAGAGGACTAACGTTAGCTACAACCAATGGTTACAACAGGTAAAAATGGAAACATACCATGTCCATGGAGGATTAGCCAGAGGACTAACGTTAGCTACAACCAATGGTTACAACAGGTAAAAATGGAAACATACCATGTCCATGGAGGATTAGCCAGAGGACTAACGTTAGCTACAACCAATGGTTACAACAGGTAAAAATGGAAACATACCATGTCCATGGAGGATTAGCCAGAGGACTAACGTTAGCTACAACCAATGGTTACAACAGGTAAAAATGGAAACATACCATGTCCATGGAGGATTAGCCAGAGGACTAACGTTAGCTACAACCAATGGTTACAACAGGTAAAAATGGAAACATACCATGTCCATGGAGGATTAGCCAGAGGACTAACGTTAGCTACAACCAATGGTTACAACAGGTAAAAATGGAAACATACCATGTCCATGGAGGATTAGCCAGAGGACTAACGTTAGCTACAACCAATGGTTACAACAGGTAAAAATGGAAACATACCATGTCCATGGAGGATTAGCCAGAGGACTAACGTTAGCTACAACCAATGGTTACAACAGGTAAAAATGAAAACATACCATGTCCATGGAGGATTAGCCAGAGGACTAACGTTAGCTACAACCAATGGTTACAACAGGTAAAAATGGAAACATACCATGTCCATGGAGGATTAGCCAGAGGACTAACGTTAGCTACAACCAATGGTTACAACAGGTAAAAATGGAAACATACCATGTCCATGGAGGATTAGCCAGAGGACTAACGTTAGCTACAACCAATGGTTACAACAGGTAAAAATGGAAACATACCATGTCCATGGAGGATTAGCCAGAGGACTAACGTTAGCTACAACCAATGGTTACAACAGGTAAAAATGGAAACATACCATGTCCATGGAGGATTAGCCAGAGGACTAACGTTAGCTACAACCAATGGTTACAACAGGTAAAAATGGAAACATACCATGTCCATGGAGGATTAGCCAGAGGACTAACGTTAGCTACAACCAATGGTTACAACAGGTAAAAATGGAAACATACCATGTCCATGGAGGATTAGCCAGAGGACTAACGTTAGCTACAACCAATGGTTACAACAGGTAAAAATGGAAACATACCATGTCCATGGAGGATTAGCCAGAGGACTAACGTTAGCTACAACCAATGGTTACAACAGGTAAAAATGAAAACATACCATGTCCATGGAGGATTAGCCAGAGGACTAACGTTAGCTACAACCAATGGTTACAACAGGTAAAAATGAAAACATACCATGTCCATGGAGGATTAGCCAGAGGACTAACGTTAGCTACAACCAATGGTTACAACAGGTAAAAATGGAAACATACCATGTCCATGGAGGATTAGCCAGAGGACTAACGTTAGCTACAACCAATGGTTACAACAGGTAAAAATGGAAACATACCATGTCCATGGAGGATTAGCCAGAGGACTAACGTTAGCTACAACCAATGGTTACAACAGGTAAAAATGGAAACATACCATGTCCATGGAGGATTAGCCAGAGGACTAACGTTAGCTACAACCAATGGTTACAACAGGTAAAAATGGAAACATACCATGTCCATGGAGGATTAGCCAGAGGACTAACGTTAGCTACAACCAATGGTTACAACAGGTAAAAATGGAAACATACCATGTCCATGGAGGATTAGCCAGAGGACTAACGTTAGCTACAACCAATGGTTACAACAGGTAAAAATGGAAACATACCATGTCCATGGAGGATTAGCCAGAGGACTAACGTTAGCTACAACCAATGGTTACAACAGGTAAAAATGAAAACATACCATGTCCATGGAGGATTAGCCAGAGGACTAACGTTAGCTACAACCAATAGTTACAACAGGTAAAAATGGAAACATACCATGTCCATGGAGGATTAGCCAGAGGACTAACGTTAGCTACAACCAATGGTTACAACAGGTAAAAATGGAAACATACCATGTCCATGGAGGATTAGCCAGAGGACTAACGTTAGCTACAACCAATGGTTACAACAGGTAAAAATGGAAACATACCATGTCCATGGAGGATTAGCCAGAGGACTAACGTTAGCTACAACCAATGGTTACAACAGGTAAAAATGGAAACATACCATGTCCATGGAGGATTAGCCAGAGGACTAACGTTAGCTACAACCAATGGTTACAACAGGTAAAAATGGAAACATACCATGTCCATGGAGGATTAGCCAGAGGACTAACGTTAGCTACAACCAATGGTTACAACAGGTAAAAATGGAAACATACCATGTCCATGGAGGATTAGCCAGAGGACTAACGTTAGCTACAACCAATGGTTACAACAGGTAAAAATGGAAACATACCATGTCCATGGAGGATTAGCCAGAGGACTAACGTTAGCTACAACCAATGGTTACAACAGGTAAAAATGGAAACATACCATGTCCATGGAGGATTAGCCAGAGGACTAACGTTAGCTACAACCAATGGTTACAACAGGTAAAAATGGAAACATACCATGTCCATGGAGGATTAGCCAGAGGACTAACGTTAGCTACAACCAATGGTTACAACAGGTAAAAATGGAAACATACCATGTCCATGGAGGATTAGCCAGAGGACTAACGTTAGCTACAACCAATGGTTACAACAGGTAAAAATGGAAACATACCATGTCCATGGAGGATTAGCCAGAGGACTAACGTTAGCTACAACCAATGGTTACAACAGGTAAAAATGGAAACATACCATGTCCATGGAGGATTAGCCAGAGGACTAACGTTAGCTACAACCAATGGTTACAACAGGTAAAAATGGAAACATACCATGTCCATGGAGGATTAGCCAGAGGACTAACGTTAGCTACAACCAATGGTTACAACAGGTAAAAATGGAAACATACCATGTCCATGGAGGATTAGCCAGAGGACTAACGTTAGCTACAACCAATGGTTACAACAGGTAAAAATGGAAACATACCATGTCCATGGAGGATTAGCCAGAGGACTAACGTTAGCTACAACCAATGGTTACAACAGGTAAAAATGGAAACATACCATGTCCATGGAGGATTAGCCAGAGGACTAACGTTAGCTACAACCAATGGTTACAACAGGTAAAAATGAAAACATACCATGTCCATGGAGGATTAGCCAGAGGACTAACGTTAGCTACAACCAATGGTTACAACAGGTAAAAATGAAAACATACCATGTCCATGGAGGATTAGCCAGAGGACTAACGTTAGCTACAACCAATGGTTACAACAGGTAAAAATGGAAACATACCATGTCCATGGAGGATTAGCCAGAGGACTAACGTTAGCTACAACCAATGGTTACAACAGGTAAAAATGGAAACATACCATGTCCATGGAGGATTAGCCAGAGGACTAACGTTAGCTACAACCAATGGTTACAACAGGTAAAAATGGAAACATACC
Organism: Oncorhynchus kisutch; assembly: GCF_002021735.2. Classification (NCBI taxonomy): domain Eukaryota; kingdom Metazoa; phylum Chordata; class Actinopteri; order Salmoniformes; family Salmonidae; genus Oncorhynchus; species Oncorhynchus kisutch. Next base: position 42,310,373 of record NC_034192.2, read on the forward strand.
ATGTCCATGGAGGATTAGCCAGAGGACTAACGTTAGCTACAACCAATGGTTACAACAGGTAAAAATGGAAACATACCATGTCCATGGAGGATTAGCCAGAGGACTAACGTTAGCTACAACCAATGGTTACAACAGGTAAAAATGGAAACATACCATGTCCATGGAGGATTAGCCAGAGGACTAACGTTAGCTACAACCAATGGTTACAACAGGTAAAAATGGAAACATACCATGTCCATGGAGGATTAGCCAGAGGACTAACGTTAGCTACAACCAATGGTTACAACAGGTAAAAATGGAAACATACCATGTCCATGGAGGATTAGCCAGAGGACTAACGTTAGCTACAACCAATGGTTACAACAGGTAAAAATGAAAACATACCATGTCCATGGAGGATTAGCCAGAGGACTAACGTTAGCTACAACCAATGGTTACAACAGGTAAAAATGAAAACATACCATGTCCATGGAGGATTAGCCAGAGGACTAACGTTAGCTACAACCAATGGTTACAACAGGTAAAAATGGAAACATACCATGTCCATGGAGGATTAGCCAGAGGACTAACGTTAGCTACAACCAATGGTTACAACAGGTAAAAATGGAAACATACCATGTCCATGGAGGATTAGCCAGAGGACTAACGTTAGCTACAACCAATGGTTACAACAGGTAAAAATGAAAACATACCATGTCCATGGAGGATTAGCCAGAGGACTAACGTTAGCTACAACCAATGGTTACAACAGGTAAAAATGGAAACATACCATGTCCATGGAGGATTAGCCAGAGGACTAACGTTAGCTACAACCAATGGTTACAACAGGTAAAAATGGAAACATACCATGTCCATGGAGGATTAGCCAGAGGACTAACGTTAGCTACAACCAATGGTTACAACAGGTAAAAATGGAAACATACCATGTCCATGGAGGATTAGCCAGAGGACTAACGTTAGCTACAACCAATGGTTACAACAGGTAAAAATGGAAACATACCATGTCCATGGAGGATTAGCCAGAGGACTAACGTTAGCTACAACCAATGGTTACAACAGGTAAAAATGGAAACATACCATGTCCATGGAGGATTAGCCAGAGGACTAACGTTAGCTACAACCAATGGTTACAACAGGTAAAAATGGAAACATACCATGTCCATGGAGGATTAGCCAGAGGACTAACGTTAGCTACAACCAATGGTTACAACAGGTAAAAATGAAAACATACCATGTCCATGGAGGATTAGCCAGAGGACTAACGTTAGCTACAACCAATGGTTACAACAGGTAAAAATGAAAACATACCATGTCCATGGAGGATTAGCCAGAGGACTAACGTTAGCTACAACCAATGGTTACAACAGGTAAAAATGGAAACATACCATGTCCATGGAGGATTAGCCAGAGGACTAACGTTAGCTACAACCAATGGTTACAACAGGTAAAAATGGAAACATACCATGTCCATGGAGGATTAGCCAGAGGACTAACGTTAGCTACAACCAATGGTTACAACAGGTAAAAATGAAAACATACCATGTCCATGGAGGATTAGCCAGAGGACTAACGTTAGCTACAACCAATGGTTACAACAGGTAAAAATGGAAACATACCATGTCCATGGAGGATTAGCCAGAGGACTAACGTTAGCTACAACCAATGGTTACAACAGGTAAAAATGGAAACATACCATGTCCATGGAGGATTAGCCAGAGGACTAACGTTAGCTACAACCAATGGTTACAACAGGTAAAAATGGAAACATACCATGTCCATGGAGGATTAGCCAGAGGACTAACGTTAGCTACAACCAATGGTTACAACAGGTAAAAATGGAAACATACCATGTCCATGGAGGATTAGCCAGAGGACTAACGTTAGCTACAACCAATGGTTACAACAGGTAAAAATGGAAACATACCATGTCCATGGAGGATTAGCCAGAGGACTAACGTTAGCTACAACCAATGGTTACAACAGGTAAAAATGAAAACATACCATGTCCATGGAGGATTAGCCAGAGGACTAACGTTAGCTACAACCAATGGTTACAACAGGTAAAAATGAAAACATACCATGTCCATGGAGGATTAGCCAGAGGACTAACGTTAGCTACAACCAATGGTTACAACAGGTAAAAATGGAAACATACCATGTCCATGGAGGATTAGCCAGAGGACTAACGTTAGCTACAACCAATGGTTACAACAGGTAAAAATGGAAACATACCATGTCCATGGAGGATTAGCCAGAGGACTAACGTTAGCTACAACCAATGGTTACAACAGGTAAAAATGGAAACATACCATGTCCATGGAGGATTAGCCAGAGGACTAACGTTAGCTACAACCAATGGTTACAACAGGTAAAAATGGAAACATACCATGTCCATGGAGGATTAGCCAGAGGACTAACGTTAGCTACAACCAATGGTTACAACAGGTAAAAATGGAAACATACCATGTCCATGGAGGATTAGCCAGAGGACTAACGTTAGCTACAACCAATGGTTACAACAGGTAAAAATGGAAACATACCATGTCCATGGAGGATTAGCCAGAGGACTAACGTTAGCTACAACCAATGGTTACAACAGGTAAAAATGGAAACATACCATGTCCATGGAGGATTAGCCAGAGGACTAACGTTAGCTACAACCAATGGTTACAACAGGTAAAAATGAAAACATACCATGTCCATGGAGGATTAGCCAGAGGACTAACGTTAGCTACAACCAATGGTTACAACAGGTAAAAATGAAAACATACCATGTCCATGGAGGATTAGCCAGAGGACTAACGTTAGCTACAACCAATGGTTACAACAGGTAAAAATGGAAACATACCATGTCCATGGAGGATTAGCCAGAGGACTAACGTTAGCTACAACCAATGGTTACAACAGGTAAAAATGAAAACATACCATGTCCATGGAGGATTAGCCAGAGGACTAACGTTAGCTACAACCAATGGTTACAACAGGTAAAAATGGAAACATACCATGTCCATGGAGGATTAGCCAGAGGACTAACGTTAGCTACAACCAATGGTTACAACAGGTAAAAATGGAAACATACCATGTCCATGGAGGATTAGCCAGAGGACTAACGTTAGCTACAACCAATGGTTACAACAGGTAAAAATGGAAACATACCATGTCCATGGAGGATTAGCCAGAGGACTAACGTTAGCTACAACCAATGGTTACAACAGGTAAAAATGGAAACATACCATGTCCATGGAGGATTAGCCAGACTAACGTTAGCTACAACCAATGGTTACAACAGGTAAAAATGGAAACATACCATGTCCATGGAGGATTAGCCAGAGGACTAACGTTAGCTACAACCAATGGTTACAACAGGTAAAAATGGAAACATACCATGTCCATGGAGGATTAGCCAGAGGACTAACGTTAGCTACAACCAATGGTTACAACAGGTAAAAATGGAAACATACCATGTCCATGGAGGATTAGCCAGAGGACTAACGTTAGCTACAACCAATGGTTACAACAGGTAAAAATGGAAACATACCATGTCCATGGAGGATTAGCCAGAGGACTAACGTTAGCTACAACCAATGGTTACAACAGGTAAAAATGGAAACATACCATGTCCATGGAGGATTAGCCAGAGGACTAACGTTAGCTACTTAAAACTAGCTAACGTTTGTATAGATTGGTGTTAATGAATTGATAAGATGTCTTAATCCGGTTGTGATCTAGTTATAAGACGTCCCGACCAGATTTCAACCAGTAAAAGACGTCTTTATCACGACGTATGCCCATTGGGTTCCTCCTTTCCCATTGGCTGACCTGTATTTTCCCAACATGCAACCTGCATATTAAGCATGGCACGCAGCTATTTCCTCCATGAGAGGCTTGACCATCTCCTAATCTCCCAATTGGCCATCAATAATTATGCACTGCAAATGCGTTTGGATATTGACCTCTGAGTTTTGTTGCGAGCCTCCTCAATATGAGATTTGTCACCGACCTAATGAACCAAGATAGATGCTGACCTCATGTCATGACAAATGGCCCATATAAATGAAGCAGACGCAGAAGGAGATCTGGTCAGGTTTGTTGAGGATGGAAAGTACAGAAGAAAATGCAATTTCAGTGGTCATATTACATGTGGGGTTAGACCATAGATTAATTTAAATAAAATGTTATGAATATATCCTTATTCATCAAGCAAATAAGTACCATCTTGACTTCTTTGCTGTTGCTGTCATGGTTACAGAAATTACAGAGGGAAGATTTCAGCGGTTACCTAGGGCAACCAATCTCGCCGGCGAATGTTTCTGGAATGAATACACATGCCAGTTGGTGAGACAAACACATAACAATAACAACGCGTGAGTTTAACGAGAATGACAAATTAGTGGTTAAAATAATCTCTCATTAAATATACTAATATCACTCAGGAAATTCACTGTTTTTAGGGCCAAAATGTGTTGGTTAAATAGATTTTCCCCAAAATCTATCAGTTTGCCTTTAATATTGACTGGTTCCCATGGAATTTTCTCTCATGGATGTCCCCTTTAACCTTATTTTGAAAGCCTGGGAGAATTAGATTGAGCTCTGCAGTGCCCACTAGAGGATGTTTCTATTTCTGTCTTTAATTTAAATGGCTGGAGGAGACAAGGTTCCTTCGGAACAGAAAATAAACAAGTGAACCTGGGGGAATATGAAGTCAAATACCACAGCATCACATGTAAAATAACCATGGGTATGTGGCATCTTGGTTCTCAAGTCAACTTTTTGATCACCTTGTGTGTCTGGTATCTTTGCCTTATTCCTTTAAAACATGGTGCTATAAGCTTGCTACCAGCTTCCTGTCTTTTTAAACATGTCACATTACAAAATCAATATGCAATCTAGGTTGTTATTTTGGGTCAGTCAGATGCCTTGTTCCCATAGAGACGGCATTACGAGGCAAACACTTGTCTTGATTTGTCCTATTCTAAAAGCAATGTTATGATAGTCAATGGCATCTGAGATGAAGAAAGTGAGTATCTATGCTGCTCATGACTCATCCTCTCTCATCACTGACATAACCGGGATAACTCTGTATCTGCACCACCCCCACCCTCCTCCAGCCCCCCTGCAGCTAACATAGCTCTGTAACCTATATCACACAGACTGGCTTCTAATCTAACCTGACCTTTCACAGGGGGACAACCTCCCCCCATTGGACACACAGGTAACCAACAGACCTGAGTCAACCTCCCCAACCCCCTTTCCACATGGGGGACACAGATAACCAACAGACCTGAATGACAGTTAGAGCTGATTAGTTAAAATAGGAGCTACACTACATGCGGTCCGTGATCACCCCGCTTAACCCTACAGATTCCAGTTTATGGAACGTGGGTGATTTTTTTGCTAAAGCTTTCCTAGAGATTTTGGGGCATTAGATCAACTTCAATTCTGAAATGTGGGTTACATTTTTTTCTGTTGCTTGTCCTCTGAAATGGTAATAGAGATATTTAACCACAGAGATACATCTAATCTCCTAAATGATGCTGGAGGGAATAGCGGATGTTTTACGGGCTCCTGACCAATTGTGCTATTTTGTATTTTTTGCTGATCTTAACTGTTTTTTTACATAATGTTTCCACCTTTGTTTCCTATGACCAAAAAGAGCTTCTGAACATCTGAACAGCGATCACTAACCTCAATTTGGACGAGGACTTCTACTTCAATGAGTCGGGGGGTGAAGGACATATTGATTATCGCGGACCAGGCCCAAATCCTCGATACACATAAGAGGAGGAGACCGCCCTATAGAGGCTGGCATGCGGGATACCTTACGAGTATACATCGGAGAGTGGATAAATTGTCTCTACCGGCCGTTCTAGTGGCGAATGTTGGAGAATAAACTGGATGAGCTCCGTTCGAGACTATCCTATTCTGTGTTTCTCTAGCTGGTTTTCAATTCATTGGCAAGACAGAATGGCAGTGTCGGGGAAGCTCAGGAGAGGGGGTGTGTGTCTCTTTGTTAACAATAGCTGGTGCGCAGTGTCTAATATTAGGGAAGTCTCAAGGTTCTGCTCGCCTGAGTTGGAATACCTCATGATAAGCTGTAGACCATACTATTTGCCAAGAACTTTCATCTATGTTTTTCATAGCTGTCTATTTACCACCACAAACCGATGCTAGCACTAAGACCGCACTCAACGAGCTGTATAGGGCCACAAGCAAACAAGAACATGCTCATCCAGAGGCGGTGCTCCTAGTAATTATAATGCAGGGAAGCTGAAATCTGTTTTACTTAATTTCACCTGTGCAACCAGAGGGGAAAAAACTCTAGATCCCCTTTACTTCACACACAGACATGGATACAAAGCTTTCCCTCACCCTCCATTTGGCAAATCTGACCATAACTCTATCCTCCTGATTCCTGCTTACAAGAAAACCTAGAAGAGGAGGTATCAGGGCTCTGTGCAGGCCAGTCAAGTTCTTCCACACCAATTTCAACAAATCATTTCTGTATGGACCTCGCTTTGTGCACAGGGGCATTGTCATGCTGAAACAGGAAAGGGCCTTCTCCAAACTGTTGCCACAAAGTTGGAAGCATAGAATGGTCTATACTGTCATTGTATGCTGTAGCATTAATATTTCTCTTCACTGGAACTAAGGAAATATGAAAAACAGCCCCAGACCATTATTTATCCTCCACCAAACTTTACAGTTGGGACTATGCATTGGGGCAGGTAGCATTCTCCTGGCATCCACCAAAGCCAGATTGGTCCGCCGGACTGCCAGATGGTTATGCGTGATTCATCACTCCAGAGAAAACGTTTCCACTGCTCCAGAGTCCAATGGAGGCGAGCTTTACACCACTCCAGACGACGCTTGGCATTATGCATGGTGATCTTAGGCTTGTGTGTGGCTGCTCGGCCATGGAAAACCATTTCATGAAGCTCCCGACGAACAGTTATTGTGGTGACATTGCTACCAGAGGCAGTTTGGAACTCAGTAGTTAGTGTTGCAACCAAGGACAGATGATTTTTACGCGCTACGTGCTTCAGCACTCGGCGATCCCAGTTCTGTGAGCTTGTGTGGCCTACCACTTTGGGCTGTTGTTGTTCCTAGACATTTCCGCTTCACAAAAACAGCATTTACATTTGACCGGGGCTGCTCTAACAGGGCAGAAATTTGACTAACTAACTTGTTGGAAAGGTGGCATCCTATGACGGTACCACGTTGAAAGTCACTGAGCTCTTCAGTAAGAACATTCTACTGCCAATGTATGTCTATGGAGATTGCATGGCTGTGGACTCGATTTTATACTCCCACCAGCAAAGGGTGTGGCTAAAATAGCCGAATCCACTCATTTCAATGGGTGTCCACATGAATTACAGTTCATATAAGGAAATCAGTCTATTGAAATAAATAAATTGGCAATAATCTATGGATTTCACATGATTGGGAATACAGATATGCATCTGTTGTTCACAGATACCTTCGAAAAAAGTAGGGTTGTGGATCAGAAAACCAGTCACTATCTAGTGTGACCACCATTTGCCTAATGCAGTGCGACACGTCCTTCACATAGAGTTGATCAGGCTGCTGATATTGGCCTGTGGAATGTTGTCCCATTCCTCTTCAATGTGTGAAGTTGCTGGATATACTGGCAGGAACTGGAACACACTGTTGTATACGTCGATCCAAAGCATCCCAAACATTCTCAATGGGTGAAATGTCTGGTGAGTATGATGGCCATGGAAGAACTGGGACATTTTCAGCTTCCAGGAATTGTGTACAGATCCTTGCGACATGGGGCTGTGTATTATCATGCTGAAACATGAAGTGATGATGTCGGGTGAATGGCATGACAATGGGCCTCAGGATTTTGTCACGGTATCTCTGTGCATTCAAATTGCTATTGATAAAATGCATTTGTGTTCGTTGTCTGTATCTTATGCCTGCCCATACCATAACCCCACCACCACCATGGGGCACTCTGTTTACAATGTTGACATCAGCAAACCGCTCGCCCACACGACGCCATTCACGTGGTCTGCGGTTGTGAAGCGGGTTGGACGTACTTACAAATGTTCTAAGACAACATTTGTAAAGAAATGAACATTCAATTCTCTGACAACAGCTCTGGTGAACATTCCTGCAGTCAGCATGCCAATTGCATGGTCCCTTAAAACTTGAGGCATCTGTGGCATTGTGTTGTGTGACAAAACTGCATATTTTAGAGTAGCCTTTTATTGTCTCTCGCATAAGGTGGATCTATGTAATGATCATGCTGTTTAAAACCAAGCCCTTTCTAAGCAGGGGGAGGGTGGGGTTCTACTAAGCTATATGGAATTGTTTAAAGAAAGTCGTACCGCGGACCATTTGGCTTATTTTATTTTATTTTTTTAATCCCCAGAATATTTGATGATTTTTTCTGCGTTTACTGCAATTAGCCCATTCAAACGCATTGAATAACAGATTCACTACATGGAATTACAGATAGCCCCCCTCCAAAAAAATCAGGAAACCTTTTCTTTTTTAAAAACATTTATTTAACCCCTTTTTTAGGCACTAAACTATCTACATGTATAATTCCATAAATGTTTGTTAACTGGTACCGGGACCTTCAGACGAGTACAGAGTGCATAGGATCGTATTAGTGTGTAGCCCAAACTGTTCGGACGCTGCAAACAGTGGTGGGGGTCGTAGCGCAAAATGGAGAACACCATCGTGTTCATGAGAGTTTCATCCTTCCATAGAGGGGTAATATTTTGTAGGTCAAACCATTCGGATGCTAAAGACGGTTTTTTGACAAGACCGATTTTCGGGATGTCTCATGGTCTAACAAACACCGTTCTAACTCTGTCTCCATTCACCGCAGATGCGGAAGTGCGACAAAGGCGGATGTGGTGGATTGAGACATATCCAATGCGTATCCTAATTAGATTTCCGCGGGCCTGCAGACATCGACTCTAGGGGGTTTTAATCAGCTTCTTGATATGCCACATCTGTCAGGTGGATGGATTATCTTGGCAAAGGGGAAATACTCACTAACAGGGATGTATTCAAATTTGTGCAAAGCATTTGAGAGAAATACTGTCAGCTTTTTGTGCATATGGAACATTTCTAGGATATTCCATTTCAGCTCATGAAACATGTTATATTTTTGTTCAGTGTTGTTAACCAATAGCTACTCTGACTATCTGCATTGACCCTTTTTGCACAAATTCTTTTGACTCATCCCATAAACTGTTGTTACTATTTATTGTCTATCCTGTTACCTAGTCACTTTATACCTACCTATATGTACATGTCTACCTCCGTTACCTCGTACCCCTGGACATCGACTCGGTATTGGTACCCGGTGTATATAGCCAAGTTATTGTTACTCATTGTGCCTTTATTCCTTGTAATTATCCTTCTATAATTGTTTCTATTTTTCTCTCCACATTGTTGGGAAGGGCCCGTTAGTAAACATTTCACTGTTAGTCTACACTTGCTGTTTACGAAGCATGTGTTGAATAAAATTGGATTTGATTTAATGATTAATGCATCTCTATGTGTTTAACAGCCTCAAAATTGCTGTTGTATTCGATAACAAAGTTAACTCACATATTACTGTACCTTAGTCTGATTTTGAGTAAGGATTGGGTTTTAGTTAATGAAATGCAAATAAAATGAAGGTCTCTTGAGATTATGTTCATTGTAATTTATTCATTTATTTATTATATGTACCTGCCAAATAACTTAGGGAATCCATTTTTGAGTTGTTTAAAAATGCCCACCCTCTTGATGGCTGTATGGGACTTGAGGAAGTGTGGTGACTGGGACTTCCTGTAAAGGAATGGGGTCGTGGGTGGCTCAACGCAGGGCTTGGGCTGAGCAGACTGAACCAATTGCCAAACTTTCCATGACTCCTGGCTCGGTTGCCAGGAGTGAACAAGTTAGTTCTGCTCAGACCTGAGAGAGAAGAAAGGAAGGGATTGATGAAGTTAGAAGGAAGGAGAGTGTGTGTGTGTGTGTGTGAGAGAGAGAACGGGAGAGAGGAAGTGTGAGAGAGAGAAAGGGAGAGAGGAAGTGTGAGAGCGTGAAGGAGAGGAAGACAGCGCACCAAAAATCATGACAAATTTGTGGAGTCTCACAGAAAGAGAGAAATGGAAGAGCCATCTAGAAAGCTGGAAGGGCTATTAAACATGTCATTAATAAACAGTGTTAACCGTCTCCAACCTCAGACATTTACATTCCCTGAATTAGTCTCAGGGCTCTTCTCTTAGTTAAGGCCCTTACAATCGTTTCCACACTATTTTACTGTGAAAAATGATAGGACCATTATAATATCTTATACATATGTAAATATTCTGAGTGTGTTATAGTTTAGCTATCTCTAATCTGTATGCTTGAGGGCAATTAATATTCCAAGCACAGCGCATAGCATTAGAAACCATACAGTATTGCATAATATCTATTGTGTGATGCTTTACAGTAGATCCACAGAGACCATTAGTTATCAGTGTAATATGAGGTCACAAAATAGACTGTCTATGACCTATTCTAATATAGTATAGACTTTCACACACATATTTTATGTAAACTACTGAGTCAGAGTGAGTTGCCAATCTCAGCACTCTTCCTGACCTTGCTGCTGATCCATGGTAGGTTGGCTCGTGGGAAATTTCACTGTTTGTAATATATGCTTGGCCTAGAATTTTGTTCGGCTCATGTGACTTTCTGTGCATTCATGCCCCCACCTTGCTGTATACAGTATATTGCTCAAGGAACCTTTCAGTCACTGAGGCATCAGCGACTGCCATTAGTTCTCACAGCTCCACTATCAATTGATAAGGTGGCGGTGGACTAAATTCCCCAAGAAGCTTAATTTGAATGGAATTTGTATATCCTCTAAAGTCGTTCAGGAATCATTATCTTTCCGGCATCCATGGTTTGTCAGTGACTCAGCCTTGAATATGCAAATATTTCAGTTTGTTCTATGAAGTTATTACTCAGGGTTACAAATGTCCCTGAATTCCAGGTTGATCCTAAAAATCTAGTTCCTCACAAAAGTGTATAATTTCACAAACTTGGTGAGTCTTAGGTCGGCAGTGTACCCCAATTCTTCTCAGATCGCTTTTGCCTATTCCTTTCTCAGTCAGTAAGAGCTTATCTTGCTTTCTGCTTCAAGCAGTCCCCTCTACTCTCTATGCTCTTGTGCAAGTTCTTGTGCTCATTCATATAATAGCATCATGAAGCTGTGAGCCCGAGGGAGTAGGAACACTTTGATATGAAATGAACCGCTACAGAAGCTCAATTCACCCCAGCTACTGTACAGCCACTGTACCATTGTGTAGCATTGCAACAGATAGTGTATGTTTTTATTGCATAATCCCCCATTACCAATTGTCTCAGTATAACTCATTTGCAAAGATAGTTATCACTTCTGCATTGTGTCTAGTCCCCCTGTCAACACAAGTTGAATGAACTGTCAGTCAACGATCACTCGAGCCCAGGGGATGTCAAACCCATTTTCCCCCGGTGGACGCATTTGATTTTCAACTAGCTCCGGAGGGCCACACAGAAAATTGGTTATATTTCCGTGCTGTCAAAATGTGCCAAAAAATTGTCCTGAATTCTCCCTGACTGTCTAGCTTTCATTTCTTTGATTATTAGGGAGCTGGACACAGTGAAGAACCTGTATGAATAAAGGTCCATTATAATTTATACAGTTTTGATTTGGTTGAAGTCATTTGAAAGTATATTGAGTTTGTTTTCCCATATTTTTGGGGTTATTTTTTTAATTTACAGGGCCAGATTGGATCCTGTGTTTGCCACGTCTGTTCTAGCCCCTCTTGTTTTAGGTAAATTCAGCTGAAGTTGCATGTGTAAGCCTATTTTATATTTACCTAGGAAAGTCAGTTAAGAACAAATTCTTATTTGCAATGACGGCCTACCTCGGCCAAACACAGACAACACTGGGCCAATTGTGCGCCGTCCATTGGGACACCCAATCACGGGCAGTTGTGATAGAGCCCGGAATTGAACCAAGGTCTGTAGTGACGCCTCTAGCACCGAGATGCAGTGCCTTAGACCATGAACCTTGTTATAATGTCAATTAATTCCTAAAGCTATTCTACCCCTCACTTTTGAGTGTAATCTCATTGAACTACCTCTGGATACAATACGGTATATACCAGTGGTAAGCTCCTAAACAAACCAACATATCAAAGAAGATGGGAGAAGCCCAAGAGGTCAATGCCCAGACAGATTCCTTATAGATCCGTGTGTCTGGCATCGAATGGGACCGACAATATACAGAGAGCCCAACTTTCTCTTCCAGACTCCCATTCACCAATTATACACTGCCAGTTGTTGCTCTTCTGCACAGATACATATAGATATCTGGTTGACAACCAGACAATTAGAGCAGAAAGCTATGAATATTTACAAGAGAGAGAGTGGCATCCAACATCACAGGCTCAGTGACTGATACAATAACAACCCAGCACCCTGGGTTGACTGAGGTAGCATGAGTTAGTGGTGTGTTCATGATGTATTTTTCTCCCCCTGATGTGTAGCTATCAGTCACTTATGTGTACTGTAGCTATTTCCCACTGTGCTGTACTATTGCTGCTCTGGGTTTATACTGCTGGTTTGAGCTATGGTCCTAACACCATGCTGCTCTGGGTTGATACTGCTGGTTTGAGCTATGGTCCCAACACCATGCTGCTCTGGGTTGATACTGCTGGTTTGAGCTATGGTCTTAACACCATGCTGCTCTGGGTTGATACTGCTGGTTTGAGCTATGGTCCTAACACCATGCTGCTCTGGGTTGATACTGCTGGTTTGCGCTATGGTCCCAACACCATGCTGCTCTGGGTTGATACTGCTGGTTTGAGCTATGGTCCCAACACCATGTTGCTCTGGGTTGATACTGCTGGTTTGAGCTATGGTCCTGCTCTGGGTTGATACTACTGGTTATAGTCCTAACACCATGATGTTCTGGGTTGATACTACTGTTTTGAGCTATGGTCCAAAAACCATTTTGCTTTGATACTGCTGGTTTGAGCTATGGTCCTAACTCCATGCTCCTTCTGTAGCAAAATCCCCTCCAACAAATGAAGAACACTTTACTGTCATATACTTGAAGTCAGAAGTTTACATACACCTTAGCCAAATGCATTTAAACTCAGTTTTTCACAGATTTGTACCTTGTCAGCTCGGGGATACCAACCTGCAACCTTTCAGTTACTAGTCCAACGCTCTAACCACTAGGCCACCCTGCTGCCCCAGTTAGGATCACCACTTTATTTTAAGAATGTGAATTGCCAGAATAATAGTAGAGAGAATGATTTATTTCAGCTTTTATTTCTTTCATCAAATTCCCAGTGGGTCAGACGTTTACATAAACTCAATTAGTATTTGGTAGCATTGCCTTTAAATTGTTTATCTTGGGTAAAACGTTTCAGGTAGCCTTCCACAAGCTTTCCACAATAAGTTGGGTGAAATTTGGCCCATTCCTGCTGACAGAGCTGGTGTAAGTGAATCAGGTTTGTAGGCCTCCTCGCTCGCACACGCTTTTTCAGTTCTGCCCACACATTTTCAATAGGATTGAGGTCAGGGCTTTGTGATGGCCACTCCAATACCTTGACTTTGTTGTCCTTAAGCTATTTTGCCACAACTTTGGAAGTATGCTTGGGGTCATTGTCTATTTGGAAGACCCATTTGCGACCAAGCTTTAATTTCCTGACTGATGTCTTGAGATGTTGCTTCAATATATCCACATCATTTTCCTCCCTCATGAAGCCATCTATTTTGTGAAGGGCACCAGTCCCTCCTGTAGCAAAGCACCCCCACAACATGATGCTGCCACCCCAGTGCTTCACGGTTGGGATGGTGTTCTTCGGCTTGCAAGCGTCCCACCTTTTTCCTCCAAACATAACAATGGTCATTATGGCCAAACAGTTCTATTTTTGTTTCATCAGACCAGAGGACATTAATCCAAAAAGTACGATCTTTGTCCCCATGTGCAGTTACAAACCGTAGTCTGTCTTTTTATGGCGGTTTTGGAGCTGTGGCTTCTTCCTTACTGAGCGGCCTTTCAGGTTAGGTCGATATAGGACTCGTTTTACTGTGTATATAGATACTTTTGTACCTTTTTCCTCCCGCATCTTTACAAGATCCTTTGCTGTTGTTCTGGGATTGATTTGCACTTTTCGCCACCAAAGTACGTTCATCTCTAGGAGACAGAACGCGTCTACTTCCTGAGCGGTATAAGGGCTGTGTGGTCCCATGGTGTTCATACTTGTGTACTATTGTTTGTACAGATGAACGTGGTACCTTCAGGCATTTGGGAATTGCTCCCAAGTATGAACCAGACTTGTGGACGTCTACAATTTTGATGATTTCTTTTGATTTTCCCATTATGTCAAGCAAAGACGCACTGAGTTTTAAGGTAGGCCTTGAAATACATCCACAGGTACACCTCCAATTGACTCAAATTATGTCAATTAGCCTATCAGAAGCTTCAAAGCCATGACATAATTTTCTGGAATTTCCCAAGATTTTTAAAGGCACAGTCAACTTGGTTTATGTAAACTTCTGACCCACTGGAATTGTGATACAATGAGTTATAAGTTAAATAATATGTCTGTAAACAATTTTGGGAAAATGACTTGTGTCATGCACAAAGTAGATGTCCTAACCGACTTGCCAAAACTATAGTTTGTTAACAAGAAATTTGGGGAGTGTTTGAAAAATGAGTTTTATTGACTCCAACCTCAGTGTATGTAAACTTCTTACTTCAACTGTATGGCCACTCAAGCAGATAAAAAAAATTTGTCAAAAGGCCAATGACTTACTTGACAGTTACACTTGGCAGCAACATATGCGTGGGCGGTAATAGGGTCTTTGTATCAAGATGAAATGTTGGGGTTTGGCTTGAATCACAACACAGTTTACAGAGCAAAACCTAATCTGACATTTCTGGTTTATAGTTTTTATTAAAGACTGACTGGAATATAAACTTATTCACGTCTCTAATTAGATCATGTTTAATTCAAAAAAACTCTCATTAAATGTAATAAAACAGCATCTCTACTGCTACCGACATTGTATGTGTGAACCAAAATGATATCTTATTCAGTTATGTGGAAGGGATCACCAGCTGTCGGTGATTAAATAGATTTAATGTAGTCAAAAAGGAACACTACTTAACCCTATAAACACAGATGTGCACGCATACTGTACACATCATAGACACCCATAGATATGTCAACCCCCAGCAACGACAAGCAGTTATTGTTTCACCACTGTCCATTGTGCTGAAAGCTATGAGAGAATAGAATTTCAACACTGTCCATGGTGCTGAAAGCTATGAGAGAATATAGTTTCACCACTGTCAATGGTGCTGAAATCTTTGAGCGAATATAATTTCACTGCTGTCCATGGTGCTGAAAAATATGAGCAAATATATATATATTATATATATATATATATATATAGAAATAATTATGTTTTAGTTTTTTGTTTATTTAACTAGGCAAGTCAATTAAGAACAAATTTTTATTTACAATGACGGCCTACCCCGGCCAAACCCGGACGACGCTGGGCCAATTGTGCACCGCCCTATGGGGCTCCCAATCACGGCCGGATGTGATACAGCCTGTGAATCAGCCTCATTTTACCGCTGTCCATGGTGCTGATAGCTATGTGGAAAACATGGAAGAGTGGAACATATGGAATAGAGGACGACATGGAATAGAGGACGACATGGAATAAAGGTTGACGTGGAATAGTGGAAAACAAGGAAGAGTGGAATAGTGGAAAACATGAATTTGTGGAAAACATGAAATAGTGGAAAACAAGGAATAGTGGAAAACATTAACTAGTGGAAAACAAGGAATAGTGGAAAACCTGGAATAGTGAAAAACATTAAATAGTGGAAAACATGGAATAGTGGAAAACATGGAATAGTGGAAAACATTAACTAGTGGAAAACAAGGAATAGTGGAAAACATGGAATAGTGGAAAACATTAAATAGTGGAAAACATGGAATAGTGGAAAACATTAAATAGTGGAAAACAAGGAATAGTGGAAAACATTAACTAGTGGAAAACATTAACTAGTGGAAAACAAGGAATAGTGGAAAACATGGAATAGTGGAAAACATGGAATAGTGGAAAACATTAAATAGTGGAAAACAAGCCTTAGATCAAAGGTAAAGAGTGCATTCATTTGATGTTTAACTCCAGAGAGATGGGAGTGGAGGGAGACACACACACACACCAATTATTATTAAGTAACTGATTCCCACAGCCTTTTTAAGTTTACTCAAAGTGTTACCTAAACTTAACATTTTTAGTTAGCCCAAACATAGCTCCAAATGTAGAAAACTTTTTTTTTAATTCAGTCAATATAAAATGATGTGTTTGCTCAACTTGTCTTATGTTCATTCAACTAGAAAGTATTATGGTGGCGTCTTAACTCAAAAAGGCTGTTGAACTGGTTACACACACGGTGCTTTTAACAGAAATGTTTTCAATGTACATATTTTACACATATGATTACATTGTGCATGTTCAATTATGCAGTCATTATGTCCTCACCTGGGATTTGCACACAATCTCAGCTCTGTTAAAAGTACACAATAGTAAATATATTGTATGTATTACAGTGATTAAAAAGTAACATGAAAACAGAGTAACATGCCCCATCAACTTTAGACAACTATACAGAAAAACCCTGCAATTGCTGAAATATTTCTGTCAAATTAACGAGTTGAGAATAGTCAGATGAACTGATAAATGACAGACATTGTGGCATAGCAGGAAAATCAGAATGCTGTGAACCAAAAGGTTGTGAGTTTAAATCCCAGGTGAGAACATGTTGAATTATAATTACTGTATAAATTAACATGCACAATGTAATCATGTCTGTCAACCTGTGAGAAATATGTAAATTGAAAACATTGTAAGCACTGTGCGTGTGCGTAACCAGTTGCACCGACTTTTTTAGTTAAGATGCCCAAATAATAATTTATAGTTAAATGAACATATAAGACAAGTTGAGCAAACACATCATTTTATGTTGACTGAATTTTTGCTAAGTGTGGGCCCAACTAAACATTTTAAGTTCAGGTAACAATTTAACCGAAAAGTTGAGTAAACAAAATAATAATAATTAGCTGATCACAAATACATGCACGCACGTATGCACACCCACACGCATATACACACACGTATGTACACAAACACCCACACTTGACAAGATTGCCTTGACGAGCTACAAATGAACTGCCTCTAAATGTATGCCTGTACAAGCTGACAATGGGGATGATGAGAAAGCAGTAGGCCTATGTTACAATGAGTCTGACATGACAAAAGTATATGCTGTTACAGGTATACAGTACCTCATGATAATTAGGACTACATAAATGGGGATGGACTCAGGATATTCAACCACTCTTGAAAAAAAATATGAACACATCTGGATGAAGGACCACATTGGTTTACTAGACATTTTCTTCCAACAGTGGTTAGAGCAAGTTTATTTTTCATTCCTTATATTTTGGGTAGACTGTGAACGACAGTATTGTTTTTCTTTTGGATAAGCTAGATAATCTTGTTAAGTTCATCAAGTGCAATTTAAATGTCTCAGAGATATAGACAACAATGCATGAATGTTTCAAGCCTATGAAGCAGGCATTGGTCAATAGCTGACACAGCTACATGCTTTTGAGCATGGCACCCACTACCCATGGATGAACTAAGGTGCCACTCTCAAACCGGCATGGCATTTGTTTGCTTATCCACATGCTGTAATGTTATAGTGACTGTGAGTCTGATTATCAGAAGGGCACACATAGGTTTATTCAATATGTAATTCATGTTAGTATTTGCTAAGTTGTTAGTGCAGAGTGATACAGCGAAGGGCTAACCCCACAATAATGACTTGTTTAACACGAAGACGCCTGGAGATGATGAGATTGCCCTTATGGTCTGCCATGAATCTTAGCAGGTTTAAAAAGTCAAGGCCACATATTTAGTCTCCTATTATACGCTCAACAAACTAACATGTACAAACACTAATGAGCCCTGGACGTCGCGAGGAAGTGGATTGCGCGCTCGGCTCCTCTCGTGTCTTTACGCATCTCATTAACATTCGTCGCTTGTTCGTGATGCTGAAACGATCTCCAGCGCACGGAGCAGAGACTAGAAGTGTTCCTGTTTGTTAAAGGAGGTGTCGACGACTGGCAGGAGGACAGCGCGAGAAAGAGGAGCGGAAGAGACAGTTAATATACAATTCCTTCACTGTTGGACCTGGAAAAAGGGAGCAAGAGCCCTAATTTTCTATACAAAAACCACCTGCAGAAGAAAATAGTCACCAGTGAATTTTCCCTGACAGCAAGTCTTCAATATGTGTCGGATCTAACATAGACCATTATTGTGTAAACAAGGAATATCTCCGTTCTTGGGTGGATGTGGGCACATTTGTTGTGGAAATGCCTAAGCTTATGAATTCATCGGTTTTCTTTCTACCAGTTTTATGTGGTTTGGCGCTTGGTGGCTCTCAAAGTGTACAAATTGGTATGTATCAATCAAATAAGTTAATTGAAATTATATATCATTGGACATAGGTCCAGCAAGTAGGCTAGTGATTGTGCCAATGCATTATGAAAGGTGGTCATGAAAATATATAAAATAAATTAACAATACAACATATTGGAATAGTATATGCACAAGTATATTGAGATGTCCAATTGTTTCTATTACAGGTGGACTCTTTCCAAGGGGTGCTGATCAGGAGTACAGTGCATTTCGGATAGGAATGGTTCAATTCAGCACACCCGAATTCAGATTGACGCCCCATATTGACAATCTGGAAGTAGCGAACAGTTTTGCTGTCACCAATTGTTGTAAGTAACAACTGTAACCTATTTCAAGTCTCTTTACATAAAATGCACATCATTTTCATTCCCCTTCAAAGATATCAATAGAAACACAGCGAAACTATCAATTGATATATTAAATTACATTGAAACGGTGCATGCGTAATTTGTGTGCGCTTATTTTAGTTCGTGAAACCATATCTGTTTATGGAAAGACATAGAAAAGTAGGCTGTTTGTGTTTGTATAATAAGATCATTGGTAATCGTCGATTCTACGAGAAATGACAAGGTAATGTTGGTTTCCACAGTAACAGTCAGTCACAGTGATGACTCCCATGCCACAGGCGCGCGTAATGTAATGC
This sequence comes from Oncorhynchus kisutch, assembly GCF_002021735.2. NCBI lineage: Eukaryota > Metazoa > Chordata > Actinopteri > Salmoniformes > Salmonidae > Oncorhynchus > Oncorhynchus kisutch. The sequence continues at coordinate 42,329,598 of NC_034192.2, forward strand.
ATGATAAGCACTGGGGAATAATATCCATCGTCGTTTTGTTCATATTTTAATCAAATTCAACATATTTTTATTATCTTTTGTGAAATATTTTCACAATTTGCAATAGCTTATCATCTCAATGAAAGACCTGACTGAGGTCAAAAGGCATCAAGCCTGTTAATGGAAAATTCATGGTCTTGGAAGACCCATAAAGACCTGAGTGCAGGCCTTTATGGTTCCACATTTAATAGTCTATGTGCATTTATTATCCTTATTTCGTCATTACCTTGATAAGGAAACTGATCTATATCCGGTATACATTAGATGTAGTTCTGTGGAAGAGAAAGAAAGAAAGTGTAAGAATGAAATTATACAAATAATTGCTTCCCTTCGGGCAGAAATATGATATAGGTTATTGCATAGCCTACTTCCAGTGTTTGTGGATTAGAATCTTGCCTAACACATTCGTTATGTTATTAGGTTCTTGAGCGCAATTTCTATATCTACTTTGGGAACAATCAACTGCAACAATATATATTTTAAAACTGACAGTATTTGATGGTTTATTTTAGAAATAATAGGTTCGATTTGATCTGTGCACTGAGCTATTAATGAGCGCGCGCTCTATAGATGGGCTACCAATTTCATCTAGCTGTTGCCAAGCGACAGTTCGTTTTGAAAAACGTCTCGGAGGTATATCAAAATTATATTTTAAATAGTAGGTGCATTGATTATCTATATAGATTCCACACTTTTCATATAAAAGCATGTTGCATTAAAGCTCCTCATTGCATCGCGCGACAGATGCCTGATAATGCTGGATTGATAGAACAGTGATGACATGTCAATCACAGCTTGGGTTCTATCTAAGTAACACCATGAATACCCATGATTGTGATGTCAGAGATGTTCTTAAATAGTAGATTGCTTCATTCCCTTACTAGTCTACTGTAAGTACGAAGCAGATGGATTCATTGTAACTTACAGATTTGCCTCACTTATTAAACACATATGCCATTTAAAAGCTTTTCCGGTCAGGAAGATTATTTCTATGCTCTTCAGAAGGGAAAAAGCTGAAAGCATGTTGATTGGACATACCGTAGCCTTTTAGTCATATGTGTTCTTATCATTTATTTGAACATATAGGGACAATAGATATGTGATAACCGTGTCTGTAGTCAACAAATCGGTCAATGGACCAATTCAAACTCAAGTAAACCACTGGTCAAAAACACTCATTAATAATTGGCAGTACTTTTGGCAATACAATACATACATATATTTATATTTGTTTATTTTTTATGTATGGGGATATACTGCATATTACTAGAGAGCGAGAAGCTCTTCTCAAGGTTTTGACTGTATGCTTTTAAACCAGTAGATGGCACTATACATTACAAGGCATTACAGGACTTCCCTTTGTATTTAAAACATACATTTTCAGCTGAGAAAGCACAATAAAAACTGGGCACAGAGACATTTATAGGAGCCCTATTAAAATTACATAGATCAATTTGCTATTCATTAGGTGAGACTTAGGTCCTGACAATGTAACCAGTAAATGGGGCATTTTTCATGCAAAGAAAGAATGATATCACTGGGATGAAAGACACTCTGATTAGCTAAATCACCAAGCTGTATTGAGGGCATAAGCTTCCCTTACAGGTTGAGGGCATAAGCTTGCCTTACAGGTTGAGGGCATACGCTTCCCTTACAGATTGAGGGCATAAGCTTCCCTTACAGGTTGAGGGCATAAGCTTCCCTTACAGGTTGAGGGCATACGCTTCCCTTACAGGTTGAGGGCATAAACTTCCCTTACAGGTTGAGGGCATAAGCTTCCCTTACAGGTTGAGGGCATAAAGTTCCCTTACAGGTTGAGGGCATAAGCTTCCCTTACAGGTTGAGGGCATAAGCTTCCCTTACAGGTTGAGGGCATAAGCTTCCCTTAAAGATTGAGGGCATAAGCTTCCCTTATAGGTTGAGGGCATAAGCTTCCCTTACAGATTGAGGGCATAAGCCTCCCCTACAGGCTGAGGGCATAAGCTTCCCTTACAGTATGCCTTGTGGGATAAGATCATTCATAATCTGATTAAGTGGATTGACATTTTCTCAAAGACATTTTTGTAAAGGTTATGCAGTAAGTCCGAGAATAATTCCATTACTGGGATATTGTTGTCTATGCTTCAATGGTGACCATAAGAAAAACAAGAACGTGTACAAATGTACTGAATAAATTATTTTTGGGCCAGTGGTACTTCTACCATGTATCAAAGCTATGGCAGGAGAGATGCCATATTGTGCCATCAAGAGTACATCTGGTACATTCTAGATCTGCTGCCAACTCTAGGAGAGTAGATAGAGGCTGCCACTGTGTGTATGTGTGTGTGTGTGTGTGTGTGTGTGTGCATGCGTGTGTTCCTGCGTGTGTGCATGCATGTGTTCATGCGTGTGTGTGCCTGTGTGCATGCCTGCATGTGCCTTTGTGCATACGTGTGTCTATGCACACTATTGTGTCTTGATGATTTTCCACTGACCAATTTCAAAACAATGAACACTCCCTCTCTGGGGTCTCATGGAAGAGATATAAAGTCTCTTGTAAGAAACAGATGATTTAACACATCAAAAGTCCCTTATTTACATGGTTAACATAGTCTCTCTAGACATCTGCATTGCCTCCCACAATTTTCAAATGCCTAGGGTCTCGTTTTCAAGATTATGGTTGACTTGCCATGCTGTAATTTCCTGCATTCATCTGCAATCTGACTTCGTTATGATGTAGTATTCATGCTGTTTACACTTTTCACAAATTACCAAAAATCAGATGTATGCAGAAAGCATTTTCATTAAAACCATATCCCACTATTAAAGAGAACACTGTGAAATGTTTAATATGCTAGGAAGTTGGACCGGTCAGAAATCGAGGTTAGGCAGGACTCTGTGGACGTTAGCCTGCCCTGAACACGCTCCTTAACCAAGCCGCTTCCTAAATTGCTCCCTATTTCCTATATAGTGCACCAGAGCCCTATGGGCCCTGGTCAAAAGTAGTGCACTACATAGGGAATAGGGTGCCATTTGGCACACACCCCCCTCTCATTTAACAATCCTCCATTCACATATACAGTGCCTTGCGAAAGTATTCGGCCCCCTTGAACTTTGCGACCTTTTGCCACATTTCAGGCTTCAAACATAAAGATATAAAACTGTATTTTTTAGTGAAGAATCTACAACAATTGGGACACAATCATGAAGTGGAACGACATTTATTGGATATTTCAAACTTTTTTAACAAATCAAAAACTGAAAAATTGGGCGTGCAAAATTATTCAGCCCCCTTAAGTTAATACTTTATAGCGCCACCTTTTGCTGCGATTACAGCTGTAAGTCGCTTGGGGTATGTCTCTATCAATTTTGCACATCGAGAGACTGAAATCTTTTCCCATTCCTCCTTGCAAAACAGCTCGAGCTCAGTGAGGTTGGATGGAGAGCATTTGTGAACAGCAGTTTTCAGTTCTTTCCACAGATTCTCGATTGGATTCAGGTCTGGACTTTGACTTGGCCATTCTAACACCTGGATATGTTTATTTTTGAACCATTCCATTGTAGATTTTGCTTTATGTTTTGGATCATTGTCTTGTTAGAGGACAAATCTCCGTCCCAGTCTCAGGTCTTTTGCAGACTCCATCAGGTTTTCTTCCAGAATGGTCCTGTATTTGGCTCCATCCATCTTCCCATCAATTTTAACCATCTTCCCTGTCCCTGCTGAAGAAAAGCAGGCCCAAACCATGATGCTGCCACCACCATGTTTGACAGTGGGGATGTTGTGTTCAGGGTGATGAGCTGTGTTGCTTTTACGCCAAACATAACATTTTGCATTGTTGCCAAAAAGTTCAATTTTGTTTTCATCTGACCAGAGCACCTTCTTCCACATGTTTGGTGTGTCTCCCAGGTGGCTTGTGGCAAACTTTAAACGACACTTTTTATGGATATCTTTAAGAAATGGCTTTCTTCTTGCCACTCTTCCATAAAGGCCAGATTTGTGCAATATACGACTGATTGTTGTCCTATGGACAGAGTCTCCCACCTCAGCTGTAGATCTCTGCAGTTCATCCAGAGTGATCATGGGCCTCTTGGCTGCATCTCTGATCAGTCTTCTCCTTGTATGAACTGAAAGTTTAGAGGGACGGCCAGGTCTTGGTAGATTTGCAGTGGTCTGATACTCCTTCCATTTCAATATTATCGCTTGCACAGTGCTCCTTGGGATGTTTAAAGCTTGGCAAATCTTTTTGTATCCAAATCCGGCTTTAAACTTCTTCACAACAGTATCTCGGACCTGCCTGGTGTGTTCCTTGTTCTTCATGATGCTCTCTGCGCTTTTAACGGACCTCTGAGACTATCACAGTGCAGGTGCATTTATACGGAGACTTGATTACACACAGGTGGATTGTATTTATCATCATTAGTCATTTAGGTCAACTTTGGATCATTCAGAGATCCTCACTGAACTTCTGGAGAGAGTTTGCTGAACTGAAAGTAAAGGGGCTGAATAATTTTGCACGCCCAATTTTTCTGTTTTTGATTTGTTAAAAAAGTTTGAAATATCCAATAAATGTCGTTCCACTTCATGATTGTGTCCCACTTGTTGTTGATTCCTCACAAAAAAATACAGTTTTATATCTTTATGTTTGAAGCCTGAAATGTGGCAAAAGGTCACAAAGTTCAAGGGGGCCGAATACTTTCGCAAGGCACTGTAAGTGGCATATCTCTAAACTACAAAGAGCTGAAATATCAATTGCACACTTGTTCAAACACTCTTTTCAGGTAATATCATAAATAATAAATATTAATTGTAAAACTAAGTTATCTTCTCTTGTCTCATATGACATGGCTTAGCACGCTCACTGCCTCAAAGGTAGCTAGGTCAAGTCTCAAATAACATGGCATAGCCCGCTCACTGCCTCATATGCAGCCAGGTCAAGTCTCATATGACTTGGCTTAGCCCGCTCACTGCCTCATATGCAGCCAGGTCAAGTCTCATATGACATGGCTTAGCCTGTTCCCTGCCTCAGAGGCAGCCAGGTCAAGTCTGTCCATGTTGATGTGCTCTATATGGAGTCACTGTGCATAGATGTCACTTGTCTGTCAAAGCAAGTTAGAACAGCTAAACAATATTAAGCTTGATGTTATTGCTTTCTAGGCTGCTGCTGTATGTTCAACCAATGAGAGGACACATCCACCCCTGCCAGGTATTTGATGAGTGAGTCATCAGATTTAGAATCAGCTTCCCCTTCCCCATTTATAACCCTAACTGTTATGAGGGGAAACATAAAATGGACCCTAGATCAGCCTCTAGGGGTAACTTCATCCAATTCCTAATTCTCTGTTCAGCACCACATCAACATGTCATCCTTATCCCACTGGAGCGATCTTGATGTGTTCACTCAAATATATCTTATCTTTAATCTGATCTAGGACCTGATAAACAACACTCCTGGCTCCTACACACACCCAGTATCGTGTATCAAACTGTAGGCTACAGTATACCCAAGGGCAGAAGGCAATGTGGCGACAACTCTATTTACTCGCAGTCCCTGTTCCAATCTAGATTCTGAAGGCAGAGCACTTCTTTGCCAAGGAGAAGGACCACAAGTATGATTATGTATCAGCAGTCCTTGACATCTGAGACTCAAACTAGTATGTGGACACCCCTTAAAAAGAGTGGAACTGAGCACACAGCCATCAATCTCCACAGACAAACATTGGCAGTAGAATGACCTTACTGAAGAGCTCAGTGACTATCAACGTAGCACCGTCATAGGATGCCACCTTTCCAACAAGTCAGTTCATCAAATATCTGCCCTGCTAGAGCTGTAAGGTCTGTTATTGTGAAGTTAAAATGTCTTGGAACAACAACGGTTCAGCCGTGAAGTGGTAGGACACATGAGCTCACAGAACGGGACCGCCAAGTGCTGAAGCGCGTAATGCATAAAAATCGTTGACCTTGGGTGCAACACTCACAACTGAGTTTCAAACTGCTCCTGGAAGCAACGTCACCACAATTACTGTTTGTCGGGAGCTTCATGAAATGGGTTTCCATAGCTGAGCAGCCACACACAAGCTTAAGATCACCACGCGCAATGCCAAGCGTTGGCTGGATTGGTGTAAAACTTGCCAACATTGGACTCTGTAGCAGTGGAAACACGTTCTCTGGAGATATAGGGCTAGGCGTTCCGCTAGCGGGACAACTTCCAGTGAAACTGGAGGCCGCACAATTCAAATAAATAATCATAAAAATTATGCATATTAAACATGTAGGTACATACAAGTGTCTTATATTGGTTGAAAGCTTAAATCCTTGTTAATCTAACTGCACTATCCAATTTTCATTAGCCATTACAGCGAAAGCATGCCATGCAATTATTTGAGGACGGTGCCCCACAACAAAATATTTTTCCACCGGCACAGGTTTCATAAATTCACAAATAGCGATTAAATATTCACTTATTGAAAATCTTCCTCTGATTTGTCATCCAAAGGGTCCCAGCTATAACATGTAGTGTCATTTTGTTAGATAAAATCCTTCTTTATATCCCAAAATGTCTGTTTAGTTGGCGCCATCGATTTGAGTAATACACTTGTTCAACATGCAGAGAAAGGAATCCAAAAATCTACCGCTGAACTTTGTTAAAACAAGTCAAAATACCTTTCTATTGACTCCTCAGATACCCTAAAATGGAATCAAACTATAATATTTAATACGGAAAGAAGTATGATCAATAGGAAACCGATATTAGCAGGTCTTCCTCACGCGCCCAAACACGAATTTCCAATAGTATGTCCCAGTACTAAAAATCACACATCTTACTCATTTTGGAAGAAACAAGCCTGAAACCTTGAACATAGAGTGCTGACACCCTGTGGAAGCCAGGGGAATTGCCTACTGGGAGCTAGAATGAATTATTTCCCTATACTTTCCATTGTAATAGCATGGGCTCTTTGGCTCTTTGGATTTTCTCTTACCATATCTATTGTGTTATAGTCTCCTACATTATTTTAACATTTCACAAACCTCAAAGTGTTTTCTTTCCAATGGTACCAATTATATGCATATCCTGGCTTCAGGGCCTGAGCAACAGGCAGTTTACTTTGGGCACGTCAGTCACGTGGAAATTGAGAAAAAAGGACCCTAGCCTGAAGAAGTTTTAATCACGCTTCACCTTCTGGCAGTCCGATGAACAAATCTGGGTTTGGCGGATGTCAAGAGAATGTTACCTGTCCCAATGCATAGTACAGACTGTAATGTTTGGTGGAGGTGGAATAACGGTTGGGGTTCTTTTTCATGGTTAGGTCCCTTAGTTCCAGTGAAGGGAAATCTTAACACTACAGCATACAATTACATTGTAGACAATTCTGTGCTTCCAACTTTGTAGTAATAGTTTGGGGAACACCCTTTCCAGTTTCAGCATGACAATGCCCCCATGGACAAAGCAAGATCTAAACAGCAAAGTTTTGTTGAGATCGGTTTGGAAGAACTTGACTGGCCTGCACAAAACCCTCACCTGAACCCCATCGAACACCATTGGAATGAATTGGAATGCTGACTCCGAGGCAGGCCTAATAACCCAACATCAGTGCCGACCTCACTAATTCTCTTGTGGTTGAATGGAAGCAAATCCCTGCAGCAATGTTCCAACATCTAGCGGAAAGCCTTCACAGAAGAGTGGAGGCTGTTATAGCATCAAAAAACTCCACGTTAATGCCCATGATTTTGGTAAGAGACGTTCGATGAGCAGGTGTTCACATAAATATCTACACTTCAAAAGGGCATCGACAACACAAGGTATACACAGTGCTGGATATATTGTCCTGCCTAGACCCATTGGTAAGACGGCACAAACAAATCTGGGACGAGGCCAATATTGCCCCATTCATCACATTTGGACACAGACAAACAGGTGTGCCTATACAGATCATAAGCGCTGTTTATATTTCAATTTACAGTAATATGTAATACAGCGCATGCTGTAAGTGGGTTCAGCAACAGTATATACATGTTGCATCATAATTCTCTGTCTGGTTTAACCCCTTAATATCCACTGGTCACCATTTAGCTCAGAATTTGGAAGATTCAAACATGTTAAATGCAGTGGAATCCTCGGTACATAGCTCCATTAAAAAGGTGTGGCAATGAAGGGGTTAAATGAGTCGTGAATCCCTGTCCACAGGGAGACTTGATATCATAATATTTGTGTAGTCAATTTGATACTGGGTCAATTTGGAATGCCCAAATGATTTATTCTGTTTGTTCTAATCTAGATATTTGCAATGGTGGATGAATTCATTAGCCATACTAGATACTAAGCTCGCTACCCCTCTGATGGAGAGGAGGTTGTCTTTAATCAACAATATGATTACGATTTTAATCGGGCCGCTGTTGTAGGTTTATTTCTTATTACCTGTTCTCATAAAAAACCCTAACATCTTTGTGTGTGTGCATGTTTGTGTGTGTCAGTGTGTGTGTATGCATGTGAGAGAGAGAAAGAGAGAGAGAGAGAGTGACAGACGGTGATGGGCAGAGTAGCGAGTGGGCGATGGAGGATGGCCAGAGAGAGAGGCAGTGAGATAGAAACTCAGACAGACAAAGAGAGAGATGGAGAGAATTGTCTTATTCTCCATCCAAACAACCCATTGAACAGGCTTATGTAATGCCATGTATGAGACAGACAGGGTATCAGTATGCAGCTAAGCAGCCCAGGTCCATTAAAGGGGACAGGATGATTCATATCTATCCAAAACCACCACGAGGGGTCTAATCGATAGAGGGAGGTCTCTTCTCGTTTTTTAAGAGTAAGATCATTTTATTGGTCAATTGGACACAAGGTCCAACTGAAATTTGACTTCCACTTTTAACCCAACCCCTCCGAAAGACACATACATACATCTCTGTGTTCTGTTCTTAAGAAGGGACTGTAGATTTCCTCCATTCGAGAGACCAGAAACAGGCTGACCTGGTAGATATGTCACACAGACCATTACAATGAGCTACAGTCCGTACACACAGTTCTTTCACCAAGAGATGACATTCTCAGAGTTGACTGCCCCCACCCATACCCATCTAGTACAAGACCTAGTTCTTCTACTGTGGCTAAGCAGTGACTGGAGAGAATTGGAGAAGGAGAGAGAATGGGGGGAGTTGCATAAATTATCTGACAGATTGATTTCCACTCGGCTCTTCCCCTCACAAAGAAAGTAAAGGTAATTGTGTTCCATCCAATAAAAAACTTCTAGAACGGCTGACCTTTTAGCGAGACCTGGCTCGGTCAACTCCATTCTAAATGAACGTGGAATCAAATGGGGCTGCTATAGTTATAACGCAATCGATGTGCCCCTGTTGCACAAACACACAGCATAGTGTTGGAATTTCATTTACTCTCTTACAGTAATGACAACCTGAGGCTATTGAGACTTTCTTCTGTGTTTGGATGATGTGTTATTCTTATGATCATTGTCACGAAGCCACACCCATCCCACTGGTGTTAGAAGTTCAGAAGGAGAAAGTGTAGGCTATATAGAAGTAATGACGCTCAAATAGAAAATCATTAAACCAAACAATGAGGGTTTCTATCATCGTAATGGAGGTGTAGATTCCATCTCACATCCCAGTGTTCCAACTTGTAAACAAGGCTGCATGGGATTTATCTTAATGCGACTCCGTGTAGCCAATGGCAATGTCTGCGTTAGGTATAATGCCAGGAGCCACTTGGGTATTTGAGAGCTCAAACGCAGTTCCACCTCAGACAACGTCAAAACATCAGTTATGTGGATTTCAGGCTGAAGTGGATCTGATTGAATCGGGCCCTAAATGTTCCACTGCACAATAGCAGTGGAGGGGCATCGCTTGCTTATGATTGGTAGTCCATTGTGGTTGTATTGCTTGCTTATGATTGGTAGTCAATGGTGACTGTATTGCTTGCTTATGAGTGGTAGTCAATGGTGACTGTATTGCTTGCATATGATTGGTAGTCCATCGTGCCTGTATTGCTTATTTTGATTAGTTTTCCACCGTGCTTGTATTTTTTGTTTTTGATTGGTTGTCCATCGTATCCAATGAGGACCATCTCAATCTTGCCCTTTATCTGTATAAGGCTGTATCACACCCGGCCGTGATTGGGAGTCCCATAGGGCGGTGCTTAATTGGCCCAGTGTTGTCCGGGTTTGGCCGGGGTAGGCGGTCACTGTAAATAAGAATTTGTTATTAACTAACTTGCCTAGTTAAATAAAGGTGAAATAAAAATAAATAAATATATGTGAGTCTTGTGATGGCTGTAGGGGCCAATTCTGGTGGCAGACAGGGCATGTAAAGGCTGGGTTGAAGGCCCATGTGACAGGGCATGTAAAGGCTGGGTTGGAGGAGGCAGGGGACAGGGCATGCACAGGCTGGGTTGGAGGGCCAGGGGACAGGGCATGTAAAGGCTGGGTTGGAGGGCCAGGGGACAGGGCATGTAAAGGCTTGGTTGGAGGGCCAGGGGACAGGACATGTAAAGGCTTGGTTAGCCAGGGGACAGGGCATGTAAAGGCTTGGTTGGAGGGCCAGGGGACAGGGCATGGAAAGGCTTGGTTGGAGGGCCAGGGGACAGGGCATGTAAAGGCTTGGTTGGAGGAGGCAGGGGACAGGGCATGGAAAGGCTTGGTTGGAGGGCCAGGGGACAGGGCATGTAAAGGCTTGGTTAGCCAGGGGACAGGGCATGTACAGGCTGGGTTGGAGGGCCAGGGGACAGGGCATGTAAAGGCTTGGTTAGCCAGGGGACAGGGCATGTAAAGGCTTGGTTGGAGGGCCAGGGGACAGGACATGTAAAGGCTTGGTTGGAGGGCCAGGGGACAAGGCATGGAAAGGCTTGGTTGGAGGGCCAGGGGACAGGGCATGTAAAGGCTTGGTTGGAGGAGGAAGGGGACAGGGCATGGAAAGGCTTGGTTGGAGGGCCAGGGGACAGGGCATGTAAAGGCTTGGTTAGCCAGGGGACAGGGCATGTACAGGCTGGGTTGGAGGGCCAGGGGACAGGGCATGTAAAGGCTTGGTTAGCCAGGGGACAGTGCATGTAAAGGCTTGGTTGGAGGGCCAGGGGACAGGACATGTAAAGGCTTGGTTAGCCAGGGGACAGGGCATGTAAAGGCTTGGTTGGAGGGCCAGGGGACAGGGCATGGAAAGGCTTGGTTGGAGGGCCAGGGGACAGGGCATGTAAAGGCTTGGTTGGAGGGCCAGGGGACAGGGCATGTAAAGGCTTGGTTGGAGGGCCAAGGGACAGGGCATGTAAAGGCTTGGTTGGAGGACCAGGGGACAGGGCATGTAAAGGCTGCGTTGGAGGGCCAAGGGACAGGGCATGGAAAGGCTTAGTTGGAGGGCCTGGGGACAGGGCTTGTAAAGGCTTGGTTGGAGGAGGCAGGGGACAGGGCATGTAAAGGCTGGGTTGGAGGGCCAGGGGACAGGGCATGTAAAGGCTGGGTTGGAGGAGGCAGGGGACAGGGTATGTAAAGGCTGGGTTGGAGGGCCAGGGGACAGGGCATGTAAAGGCTGATTTGGAGGGCCAGGGGACAGGGCATGGAAAGGCTTAGTTGGAGGGCCTGGGGACAGGGCATGTAAAAGGCTTGGTTGGAGGGCCAGGGGACAGGGCATGGAAAGGCTTAGTTGGAGGGCCAGGGGACAGGGCATGGAAAGGCTTAGTTGGAGGGCCAGGGGACAGGGCATGTAAAAGGCTTGGTTGGAGGGCCAGGGGACAGGGCATGGAAAGGCTTAGTTGGAGGGCCAGGGGACAGGGCATGGAAAGGCTGAGTTGGAGGGCCAGGGGACAGCTCTGTAAGCATGCTTCTTCTCACAATTAATTCACAGTTGTTGTTTACGTTGTCCCTCAATGCAATGGAACCAGTCTGATATGCAGCAGGAAGTCCTGAAGGGTGGATGTTGCCCTTCTTCTGGGTTGTTTTAATCTGGTCCTTGAAACATTATAGTGTCAAACTATATCTGTCTGTACAAACCCAAAACATGAAATTAATGTATGGTTCGCTGTAAGTTAAAGTCAATGTGACATACTGTACTACAGTAGGAAAGGGATTCATCGAAAATCTAACACCAGAGACCGAGAAACATGTAAAACCCATTTTACAGTGTTTTAGTAGCTCATCAGCCAAGGCTGCTCCACTGTTACCATAGCAACGTGGTGCCAGACTACCTCTCCATTGGTAGACCAGTAGACATTTAATTTGTCTTTTTGTGAGGCCTACGCTCCTGAACGTTCCCCTACATTGGTGGTGTTGTTCTTCAAATTAACTAAAGCACAACTAGGGCAATGACGCTCAGTGGAGCAATCAACTTTTATTAACGATCCAGCACCGTAATAACATGTTCAGTACAGATCTATGGTAGCCATGGCGACAAAGGGATAATTGGTCTTCGGGAATTAACATATGCTTTCATTTGAGTCTAGTCGTGTGTAAGGATCTATTCTGAGCATTAGTACAGGAACATAATCTACCACAACACGTATGTATGAGTTGAATGGTTTGCCAAATTCCATGTTGTGTTGGTGTGTTTACAGCACCATAGTAATGCTACGTCATGCATGCCATGATGAAGCAATCTGAGCAGGTATCATTGAGACAAGGTGCACTGAATGGAACTCCAATCATATCCAATGAGGCTTTGGGGTTACGTTTGGTAAATCCGACAGATAGAAGTGTAACACAGGACATATAGTCTACCGATGGGATACTGTTTCTGATTCTTACAGAGCAATTTACTATAACTTGTAGCATACTAATCAACCCTGCCAAATTGTTGGACTGCAGATAGTGTCTCAAACTCAGTATGCCAGAAAACAGACTTTGCTATTCAACATTAGGGTGCAAGTGTTATTCTGTCCACAGTACACCTTTCTATATTTCCCATTGAATGTTTTTCCATTTGTGCGTGTTCCATCCTTTTTATATGCACAAATGAACAGACAATACTGAATAAGTAAGCTGGAGCTTTCACACACATTCAGCTCAAGCAAACAGGGAGTCTGTTTGGTTTCCGTGGCAACCGGGCTCTCTGTCTAGTTGGATGAAACACTCTTTCTATACAGCAGTAGTAGCTAATATAACACTATGCCAAGACATCATTAAAGAGAGTGCTGCTTGGCCAAAACCTCTGTGCTGGGGTATTTCGAGAAGTCATTATTTATGTACTTTGTATTTAGCTATGACTACACAGACAAATCTAATAGCATCCCTACCAGCTGCAGTGTTGTGGTCTTATACCTGCATGATGCATGGATTGATTGATGAGAATCAATATGTCTTTGAATATAGTATTGTCTTTTGTGGAATTAAATATTGCCTGTGTGAACAACCATAATAACCACAAAATCATTGTTTGTTCTATGTTTCATATGCACAATTTATGAAACAAATGGCTATTGTAATGTGTTTACTGAGGTTTTTACTTCTCACTTCATAATATGCGGTCAGTTTATAGTAACTGGAAGAAATCAAGGGACAACTGCTGTAAAGTAGATTTTTTATGTGACGCGATACATAGTAAACCCTCCCTCCCCCAACCAAACAACCAACCAATACGTGGGACATATGTTAATGAAACAGGGACGGGGAGTGTGGGTGGGTGTTGTCAGAGACTGAGATCTTCTGTTTTCTGTGCTGCTACAGAGCAGCTGCCGGAAGAGCCCCCGACCCCCAGACCCAAAAGAATCCCACAATGCCTCCCTCAACCTCAGTGATCCCCTCGAGCAACCTCATAGCCACACCACCACACTGCTACACCAAACAAGAGCATGATTGAGACATGTCACCATGTCACCCCCAGCCTATAGTTGGCTGAGGAGAGAAGTTCAGCTAGGTTCTACTCATCTAACCTGTATGTGGCCTCTTACCCACGCTTGCTACACTTGATTGCTGATGTGAAGTTAATTGGGATTCAGTTGTGAGAAATAAATAAATAAGGAGGATAAGATGAAAATGAGATTCTCCTGACGGGCATCAACAGTGAAGAGATCAAAGAACAGACCCCATTTGGTTTGGTAGTGTTTTTTCTCTTTTCCATATTTTTCTTCTTCTGTTTAATCTCAGGTGTAATAGCACAGATGCAAATTGTGAAAACAGGAAGTAAATAAAAAAGTACATTTTGTGTGTACTACGTCATCACAAGTGTCAGCAACAGAGATATTTTCAATGTTGTCATTCTGATGTTGACCCTCACTCTGCTTCTATACGTGATGGTAGTAGCACATTTGACATCATCACACAGGTGCCTTTCGACTGTCATAGAGACAACAGATGTCACATGCTGCCATAACAGTTTTTATTATTTTGAGAGGGAGCGAGAGAGAGAGAGAGAGAGAGAGAGAGCGAGAGAGAGAGAGAGAGAGAGAGAGAGAGAGAGTCTAGCCATTCCTGACATTTGCCAATCTGCCACGGACAAAGATAATGTGTTTGTACACCAGGATTGTACACCATTGTACAAAATACTTGATACACAGCTATGGTGTGCTCTGGTGTAATTCTGAGACTTCAATTACAACAGGGACATGCTCATGTCCAAGTCATATCCAAGTGTTTATTTGTGTGTGCATACAGTGGGGCACAAAAGTATTTAGTCAGACACCAATTGTGCAAGTTCTCCCACTTAAAAAGATGAGAGAGGCCTGTAATTTTCATAATAGGTACACTTCATCTATGACAGACAAAATGAGAAATAACAATCCAGAAAATAACATTGTAGGATTTTTTATGAATTTGTTTGCAAATTATGGTGGAAAATAAGTATTTGGTCACCTACAAACAAGCAAGATTTCTGGCTCTCACAGACCTGTAACTTCTTCTTTAAGAGGCTCCACTGTCCTCCACTCATTACCTGTATTAATGGCACCTGTTTGAACTTGTTATCAGTATAAAAGACACCTGTCCACAACCTCAAACAGTCACACTCCAAACTCCAATATGGCCAAGACCAAAGAGCTGTCAAAGGACACCAGAAACAAAATTGTAGACCTGCACCAGGCTGGGAAGACTGAATCTGCAATAGGTAAGCAGCTTGGTTTGAACAAATCAACTGTGGGAGCAATTATTAGGAAATGGAAGACATACAAGACCACTGATAATCTCCCTCAATCTGGGGCTCCACGCAAGATCTCACCCCGTGGGGTCAAAATGATCACAAGAACGGTGAGCAAAAATCCCAGTACCACATGGAGGGACATAGTGAATGACCTGCAGAGAGCTGGGACCAAAGTAACAAAGCCTACCATCAGTAACACACTCCGCCGCCAGGGAGCTTAAGCCAGTACATGTCCAGGCCCGTCTGAAGTTTGCTAGAGAGCATTTGGATGATCCAGAAGAGGATTGGGAGAATGTCATATGGTCAGATGACACCAAAATATAACTTTTTGGTAAAAACTCAAATCGTCGTGTTTGGAGGACAAAGAATGCTGAGTTGCATCCAAATAACACCATACCTAATGTGAAGCATGGGGGTGGAAACATCATGCTTTGGGGCTGTTTTTCTGCAAAGGGACCAGGACGACTAATCCGTGTAAAGGAAAGAATGAATGGGGCCATGTATCGTGAGATTTTGAGTGAAAACCTCCTTCCATCAGCAAGGGTATTGAAGATGAAACGTGGCTGGGTCTTTCAGCATGACAATGATCCCAAACACACCGCCCGGGCAACGAAGGAGTGACTCCATAAGAAGCATTTCAAGGTCCTGGAGTGGCCTAGCCAGTCTCCAGATCTCAACCCCATAGAAAATCTTTGGAGGGAGTTGAAAGTCCGTGTTGCCCAGTAACAGCCCCAAAACATCACTGCTCTAGAGGAGATCTGCATGGAGGAATGGGCCAAAATACCAGCAACAGTGTGTGAAAACCTTGTGAAGACTCACAGAAAACGTTTGACATCTGTCATTGCCAACAAAGGGTATATAACAAAGTATTGAGATAAACTTTTGTTATTGACCAAATACTTATTTTCCACCATAATTTCCAAATAAATTCATAAAAAATCCTACAATGTGATTTTCTGGATTTTTTTCTAATTTTGTAGTTGAAGTGTACCTATAATGAAAATTACAGACCTCTCTCATCTTTTTAAGTGGGAGAACTTGCACAATTGGTGGCTGACTAAATACTTTTTTGCCCCACTGTATATGTATAAGTTATGGAAGGTTGGCAGCGAGACACATTGACTCTCACAAACTTTATTTATTTACTTCCTGTTTAGGATTCAATTGGTGAGTTCCCACCATCTTTAACATAGCTTCAGGTGCTACCTTTCCTCTCAACGAGAGAAACACCATTTAAAAACAACATTGACATTTGTCACAAGACAGACTAGGCTGTGAGAAAACCCATTGATGTTCTTTCCTCAATCTAGACTAACGAAGACATCATGGTGGGCCGTTGAGGGTCTTTCTAGTAAATTCTCTCTGTGCTCTTCGGGGCTGAAATCAGAGCATGAATCAGCCTGTGCAGTAACTAGATAAGTGACACGTACTCAGGCCACTGTGGGGAACGGGTGGTGGCTTACAGCTACAGCTCACAAACAGTGACACAGTGACAAATCCACTTTTACATAAAAGATCAGTCCTCGGGCATTCTCTGCAGAGTTAGAGCAGTGTTATCTATTCTACTAGGAGTGAACGGATGATGACGGTGATGTTGATGAGTGTGTGTGTGTGCATGTGCGTATGTTATGATAATAATTGGTCTAATCAGTGCTACTTTCTTCTGGGGCTAGAACCCATCTCTTGCAATTAAAACACTTGCATTTAAAAGGCAACATTTACATATTATCTCCAAAAGAAACAACAAATGTGATTAATTTCAAAATGTAATTTTCATCAAAACATCAAACAGATGACCAAATGACCAAATTAATTTCCCTGTCCCCAAAAAAATCATACTTCATTATGCGCCCAGCTGCCGTCTATTTGAGCAAATATCACCTGTCAAGTATAATTGAGCTTGATAGAAACACAGTCCAACAGTCTGCTTCTCAAATATAGTGGCTGAAAAGGGAAAAGCAATGCTCTAAAACAGCCTGTCACAGAGCAGGAAACAAGGCCAGCAACACTCGAAACTAGCCTGTAATGGAGCAGGAAAGGAGGACAATAACACTCTAAAACAGCTTATCATGGAGCAGGAAACAAGGACAGCAACACTCTAAAACAGCATGGAAATGAGGCCAGCAACACAATAAAACAACCTGTCATGGTGCAGGAAATGAGGCCAAAAACACTCCAAAACAGCTTGTCATGGAGCAGGAAATGAGAACAACAGCACTCTATAGCAGCATGGAAATGAGGCCATTAACACACTAAAACAACCTCTCATGGAGCAGGAAACAAGGCCAAATCACTCTTAGGCAGCTTGTCATGGAGCAAGAAACGAGGACAGCAACGCTTTAAAAAAGCCTTTCATAGAGCAGGAAACGAGGCAAGAAACATTCAAAAACATCTTGTCATGGAGCAGGAAATGAGGCCAGCAACACTCTAAAACAGCCTGTCATGGAGCAGGAAACGAGGACAGAAACACACTAAAACAGCTTATTATGGAACAGGAAACGAGGCCAGCAACACTCTAAAACAGCATGGAAATGAGGCCAGGAACACACTAAAACAGCCTGCCATGGAGCAGGAAGCAAGACCAGCCACACTCTAAAATAATGTTTCATGGAGCAGGAATCGAGGACAAGAACACTTTAAAACAGATTATCACAGAGCAGGAAACAAGGCCAGCGACACTCTAAAAGAGCATGTAATGGAGCAGGAAAGGAGGACAGCAACACAATTAAAATACCTGTCATGTAGCAGGAAACAACAGAGCAGGAAGCAACATTATAAAACAGCCTGTCATGGAGCAGGAAACGAGGCCAAAACCACTCTAAAACAGCCTGTAATAGAGCAGGAAATGAGGATGGCAACACGCCGAAAACAGCCTGTCATCGAGGAAAAACGAGGCCAACAACTCTCTTAAACAACATGGAACTGAGTCCAGCAGCACACTAAAACGACCTGTCATGGAGCAGGAAACAAGGCCAGCAACACTCTAAAACAGCCTGTCATGGAGCACGAAACAAGGCTAGCAACATTATAAAACAGCCTGTCGTTGAGCAGAAAACGAGGCCAAAAACACTCTAAAACAGCCTGTCATAGAGCAGGAAACGAGGATGGCAACACACGGAAACAGCCTGTCATGGAGCAGGAGATGAGAACAGCAACACCCTAAAATAACATGGAAATGAGGCCAGCAACACACTAAAACTACCTATCATGGAGAAGGAAGCGAGGGCAAAAACATTCTGATACAGCTTGTCATTGAGCAGGTGACGAGGACAGCAACACTCTAAAACAGCCTGTCATTGGGCAAGAACTGAGGCCAGTAAGACGTTGAAACAGCTTTTCATGGAGCAGGAAACGAGGGATAAAATACTCTAAAACAGCTTGTCATGGAGCAGGAAACGATGACAGCAACACTCAAATACACCTTGTCTTTGAGCAGGAAACGAGGCCATCAACACTCTAAAACGGACTGTCATGGAGCAGGAAACGAGGACAATAACACTCTGAAACAGCTTATCGTGGAGCAGGAAACGAGGGAAAAAAACTCTAAAACAGATTGTCATGGAGCAGGAAAGGAGGACAGCAACACTCTAAATCACCCTATAATACAGCAGCAAACAAAGCCAGCAACACTAAAATAGCCTGTCATGGTGCAGGAAACGAGGACAGCAACACTCTAAAAAAGCTTGTCGCGGAGCACGGAACAAGGCCAGCAAAACTATAAAACAGCCCTTCATGGAGCAGGAATCGTGGACAGTAAAACAGCTTGTCATGGAGCCGGAAACGAGGCAAGTGTCATGACGTGGCCCTCTTTGGGTATAGCGAGTGCCTTCTCCCGCTCTCCCTCTTACACCCAGGTTCTGTTATCTCAGGTCATAAATTCCTGGAGGAGACTCTCTACCTCATGCATTATAGAGAGAGGGTTCACAGTAGAACAAAGGAACTTCTTCTACCTCACAGAACTTGAGAACTGAACAATATCCATGTTTTGGAGAATGTGTAAATGGTCGGTGAACAATTCACCTACGACCGGTCCATTTTGTCTAATATTTGTGATCTGTTTATACAAGAGTCTCCGTTATGAGATTTGCATCTAATTATTGTATAAAATGAATGAGTAAAGAATAAACTATTTGTGAATTTATGTAATGTGATTTTAAACTGTTTAATCAAAGAAAATCCAATTCCATTTTATTGTTTAACTAAGTCATTGGCTGGCCCATGAGAACAGACCTTGATCTGGCATCATGGGACAGCCCTTTCCTGCTGTTCCGAATATAACCCCCACCTGGAGAAGCCCACTGGAGACCATGCGTACCTCGATTACCGAGAGGGCTAAGGGTTGAGTAGAGACCATGCATTCCTCGGTCATCTGAGGGAGCTAGGGTTGTAACGATTGTTGAATTCCTAGCATTGGCTACACTGGTGGAAATGGTTAAACTCTGAGACTATCAATACCGACAGAATAAGAACAAATCTTCGATACTAATTACTAGTCTGCAGCTAGAATTTATGTCGACCTGGAATGCGAAGACCGACAACCGCCGAAACATCTATTCTATAAGAACATTTCTGAATGTTACTCTGAAGTATCCATCTAACCAAAGACTCCAGGGACGCAGAGAGAATTTTGAATGAACTTTGCAACAGAAAGACAGACGATTCCAACAGAGATCACGACGCGACACACTGAGCGTAAATATATATATTGATTGCAATTATTCCCGAATGAGTGAGCAAAGGATTAGCATTTCAATTATTATAATTATCAACTGTGTCGTGTCTTTTGTCTTTCACGCCATTCTCAGTCAATTTGTCTACCAAGCCGTCATATCGGTTTAGCCCACTAGGGAACATCCCCTATCATTTCCTTGTAACCATATATAATGTTGTTTGTTTATGCATTTTTGTGATTATTTAGTATGTTAGTAAATCAATTATTAAGACAATTGATGTGTGGATGATTCGTAGCAAAGACTAGGTTTGTGCAGATAACCAACAACTTTCGACTTTCGTTTGGAATGAGACTAACGTGAGGTAAAGAATGATTCATTAATTAGAAGACTAAATGGTCAGATATTAAAATATCTGAAAAGTTATATTAGGAAAATTAGAACTTTGTAATCTGAAGATTTTCCTTGGTGCCCCGACTTCCTGGTTAATTACATTTACATGGTTAGTTTAATCACGTAATAATAATTACAGAGAATTGATTTGATAAAATTAGTCTTCACTTTAATGATGCCAAAGACACGACAGAAGCCATACTCAAAAACAACCTCTGATGGAGAAGGAAATGAGGCCAGTGACACTCTGAAGCATCTTATCATGGAGAAGGAAATGAGGCCAGTGACACTCTGAAGCATCTTATCATGGAGCAGGAAATGAGGACAGCAACACTCAAAAACAACCTCTCAGGGAGCAGGAAATGAGGCCAGCGACACTCTAAAGCATCTTGTCATGGAGCAGGAAACGAGGCCAGCAACACATTGAAACAGCCTGTCAAGGAGCAGAAAAGGAGGTCAGCAACACTCAAAAACATCTTGTCATTGAGCAGGAAACGAGTCCAGTAACACGTTGAAACAGCTTCTCATGGAGCAGGAAACAAGGCCACTAATACTCTAGAACAGCTTGTCATGGAGCATAAAACGAGGACAGCAACACTCTAAAACAGCGTGTCATGTAGCAGGAAACGAGGCCAGTAACACTCCTAAACAGCATGGAAATGAGGCCAGCAACACAATAGAACAACCTTTAACTGAGCAGGAAACGTGGACAGTAACACTTTAAAACAACTTATCATGGAGCAGGAAACGAACCCAGCAACACTCTAAAATAGCTTGTCATGGTGCAGGAAACAAGGACATCAACACTCTAAAAAAGCTTGTGGTGGAGCACGAAACAAGGCCAGAAAAACTATAAAACAGCCTGTCATGGAGCAGGAAACGTGGACAGTAACACTCTAAAACAGCTTATCATGAAGCCGGAAACGAGGCAAGCAACACTCAAAAACAACCTCTCATGGAGCAGGAAATGAGGCCAGCGACACTCTAAAGCTTCTTATTTTGGAGCAGGAAACGCTGACAGCAATACTCAAAAATAACCTCTCATGGAGCAGGAAATGAGGCCAGCAACACTCTAAAGCATCTTGTCATGGAGCAGGAAACAAGGCCAGCAACACTCAAGAACAGCTTGTCATGGAGCAGGAAACGAGGAAAGCAAAAGTCTAAAATTGTCTGCCATGGAGCAAGAAACAAGGCCAGCAATACTCTCAAACAGTCTATCATGGAGCAGGAAACGAGGCCAGTAACATTCTAAAATAGAGTGTCATGGAGCAAAAAGTGAGACCAACAACACTCTAAAACAGCCTGTCATGGAGCAAGAAACGAGTACAGTAACACTCTGAAACAGCTTATCATGGAGCAGGAAACGAGGCCAGAAACATTCTAAAACAGCATGTCATGGAGCAGGAAACGAGGCCAGTAACACTCTGAAACATTCTGTCATGTAGCAGGAAATGAGGCCAGCAACACTCTAAAGCATCTTGTCATGTAGCAGGAAATGAGGCCAGCAACACTCTAAAGCATCTTGTCATGGAGCAGGAAACAAGGCCAGCAACACTCAAGAACAGCTTGTCATGGAGCAGGAAACGAGGAAAGCAAAAATCTAAAATTGTCTGTCATGGAGCAAGAAACAAGGCCAGCAACACTCTCAAACAGCCTATCATGGAGCAGGAAACGAGGCCAGTAACATTCTAAAATAGAGTGTCATGGAGCAAAAAGCGAGACCAGCAACACTCTGAAACAGCCTGTCATGGAGCAAAAAGCGAGACCATCAACACTCTAAAACAGCCTGTCATGGAGCAGGAACCGAGTACAGTAACACTCTGAAACAGCTTATCATGGAGCAGGAAACGAGGCCAGAAACATTCTAAAACAGCATGTCATGGAGCAGGAAACGAGGCCAGAAACACTCTAAAACAGCCTGTCATGTAGCAGGAGACGAGGCCAGCAACACTCTAATACAGCATGTCATGGAGGAAGAAACGAGGCCAGAAACACTCTAAAACAGCCTGTCATGTAGCAGGAGACGAGGCCAGCAACACTCTAAAACAGCATGTCATGGAGGAGGAAACGAGGCCAGAAACACTCTAAAACAGCCTGTCATGTTGCAGGAGACGAGGTCAGCAACACTCTAAAACAGCCTGTCACGGAACAGGAAACGAGGCCAGTTAAATACACTCAGAGATCTCTACAGGGCCTTGAGAAAGTAATCATACTGTACCCCTTGACTATTGCAAATTTTGTTTTGTTAAAGCCTGAATTATAAATGGATTACATTTTTTTTAAAGCTCACCCATCTAAACACAATACCCCATAATTACAAAAGGAAAACATGTTGTTAGAAATTTTAGCAAATTCATTGAAAATGAAATACAGAAATATCTCATTTACATATGTATTCAGACCCCTGATTCAATACATGTTAGAATCACCTTAGGCAGTGATTTCAGCTGTGAGTCTTTCTGGATAAGTCTCTAAAAGCTTTGCACTCCTGGATTGTACTATATTTGCCCAATTTTCTTTTCAAAATTCTTCAAGCTCTGTCAAATTGGTTGTTGATATTTTCTAGACAACCAGTTTCATGTCTTGCCATATATTTCCAAGCAGATTTAAGTCAAAAATCTGTAACTCAACCACTCAGAAACATTCACTGTCTTCTTGGTAAGCAACTCCAGTGTACATTTGGCCTTGTGTTTTAGGTTATTGTCCTGCTGATAGGTGAATTCATCTCCCAATGTCTGATGGAAAGCAGACTGAACCAGGTTTTCCACTAGGATTTTGCCTGTGCTTAGCTCCATTCCATTTATTTTTATCCTGAAAAACTCCCCAGTCCTTAACGATTACAACCATACCCATAACATGATGCAGCCACCACTATGCTTGAAAATATGGAGAGTGGTACTCAGTAATATCTTGCATTGGATTTGTCCCAAACATATATCACTTTGTATTCAGGACAAAAAGTGAATTGCTCTGCCAATTTTTGTTGCAGTTTTACTTAAGTGACATGTTGCAAACAGGATGCATGTTTTGGAATATTTATATTCTGTACAAGCTTCCTTCGTTTCACTCTGTCATTTAGGTTAATATTGTGGAGTAGCTACAATGTTGTTGATCCATCCTCAGTTTTCTCCTATCACAGCCATTAAACTCTGTAACGGTTTTAAAGTCATCGTTGGCCTCATGGTGAAATCCCTGAGTGGATTCCTTCCTCTCCAGTAACTGAGTTAGGAAGGATTCCTGTATCTTTGTAGTGACTAGGTGTATTGATACAGCATCCAATGTGTAATTAATAATTTCACCATGCTCAAAGGGATATTCAATGTCTGCTTATTTTTATTTTTTACATATCTACCAATATGTGCCCTTCTGAATTTGAGGGACCTTACAGATAATTGTATGTTTGGGTTCCAGAGATGAGATGGCCATTCAAAAATCATGTTAAACACTATTATTGCACGTAGAGTGAGTCCTTGCAACTTATTGTGACTTGTTAGCACGTTTACTCCTGAACTGACTTAGGCTTGCAATGACAAAGGGGTTGAATATGTATTGACTCAAGACATTTTAGCTTTTCATTTTTAATTAATTAGTACAAATTTTAAAAATCATTGGGTTGTGAATACTTTCTGAAGGCACTGGACATAATGACAAGATGCTCATGTCTCCGCCCTAACAGTGAGAGTCATTGCCCCCAAAGGCGGAAGGTAGGCGACAAGCTTAGGTTCAAAATAAACCCATAGAATAGCATTGGGCTTATTGTGGACAGATTTTGGCGAGAGGGAAACCTTTCGCTTTGCCTCTTCCTCGCTGGTATACTTTGTAGGATTAGAGTTATGGTGTACCCTCTTCTAGCATCACTGCTGAAGTTTCTACAGATTGCTGGAGCTGGCACTGACATATTTTATGGTTCTTTTCTAATATTAGTTATAATGGGGTGATCATTATCCTTACCACTGCTGACCAATATAGCGTTTTGTATAATGTACACTACCGTTCAAAGGTTTGGGGTCACTTAGAAATGTCCTTGTTTTTGAAAGAAAAGCCAAAACGCCTATGTAGCTATTTCATTAAAAAATCTGCCGTTTCCAGCAACAATAGTCATTTACAACATTAACAATGTCTACACTGTATTTCTGATAAATTTGATGTAATGTTAATGGGCAAAAAATGTGATTGTCTTTCCAAAACAAGGACATTTCTAAGTGACCTCAAACTTTTGAACTGTAGTGTATATCTCAAAGACATACTGTGCTCTTTGGTGTCCCGGGCACAGATTCAGCCTACTCCTGGACTAAAAAGAACGAATGAAAATGTATCTAAAATATAATATAAAGTTCAAATGTGTGATTCAGTTACTTGTTTTCAAAGATTCACAGTGATTTGTGTTGCTGTGTTTTGAAATACTGGATCTTGAAGACTGGACATGAATGGTTTTGTTCTAGTCCAGCACAGTCCAGGCCAGTCAAGGTGGTTTATTAGTTGAGTGTATATAGATGTTGTGGGATTATTTAAGATACGATTTGAAGAGGTATGTTTTCAGAAGATGGGCAGAAACTCTGCTGCCCTAGCTTCAGGGGAAGCTGGTTCCACCATACTGGTTCCATCATATTGACCTACAGAGCATTTTCGGTCATGATGAAGCGAATATCTGTGGCGACCAGGGTTGGGGTCAATTCCATTTAAATTCTAGTCCTTTCAGAAATTAAACCCAATTCCAATTCCACATTTTCCTCATTGAAAAACATTGAAGAGAATTGCAGTTTCAGTGTACTTGTCACGGCCGTCGTTGAAGGAAGACCAAAGTGCAGCGTGGTTAGCGTACATAGACTTTCATTTTAAAATGTCGCCAACAAAACAACAAATGAAAGCAACAACCGTGAAGCTTACAGGGCTAAGTGCCACAAACAAATTTAACTTCCCACAAACACAAAAGGGAAAAAGGCTGCCCTGATTGAGAAACATACCCGGCCAAAACAAAGAAATACAAAAACATAGAAAATAGAACATAGAATGCCCACCCAAATCACACCCTGACCAAACCAAAATAGAGACATAAAAAGCTCTATAAGGTCAGGGCGTGACAGTACTCCCTCCCAAAGGTGCAGACTCCGGCCGCAAAACCTGAAACTATAGGGGAGGGTCTGGGTGGGCATCTATCCGCGGTGGTGGTTCTGGTGCGACGTAGACCCCGCTCCACCTCTGGCTCAACCCACTTTGGTACTGCCTCTGGTGCGGGGACCCCTGTCGCTGATCCCGGACTGGAGATCCTCGTTGCGGGCCCCGGACTGGGGACCCTCGCTGCGCGCCCCGGACTGGGCACCCTCTCTGCGGGCCCCGGACTGGGCACCCTCGTTGCGGGCCCCGGACTGGACACCCTCGTTGCGGGCCCCGGACTGGGCACCCTCGCTGCCGGCCCCAGACTCGGCAGCCTCGCTGCGGGCCCCGGACTGGGCACCCTTGCCGGAGGCCCTGGACTGGCCCGTGGAGCTGGCACCGGACTCACCAGGCTGGGGAGACCTACTGGAGGCCTGGTCCGTGAAGGAGGCACGGGATGAACCAGGCTGGGGAGACCTACTGGAGGCCTGGTCCTTGGAGGAGGCACAGGATGAACTGGGCTGTGGGGGAGAACTGGAGATCTGGTGCGTAGCCTTGGCACCACTCTTCCAGGCTGAATGCCCACTCTAGCCCGGCACCTCCAGAGTGCAGGCACAGGTCGAACTGGGCTGTGGGGGAGCACTGGAGCTCTGGTGCTTAGCACTTGCACCTCTCCTTTTGGCTGCAAGCCCACTTTATCCCGGCACGTGCGGGGAGCTGGAACAAGCCTCACTGGGTTCTCCTGGCGAACTGGGGATACCGTGCGTAGAGCTGGCGCAGGATAACCTGGGCCGAAGAGACGCACTGGAGACCAGGAGCGCTGATCCGGCACAATCCCTCCTGGCTGAATGCCAACTCTAGCACGGAAACTGCGGGGAGCTTGCAGAGAGCACACCGGGATATGAGAGCGCACTGGAGACACACGACGCAGAGCCGCATAACCTGGTGCCTGACTAGTCACTCTCTCAGGTCTATAACCTGACTCCGCCAATCTCTCTGTGTTCCCCCCCAAAAAATGTTTTGGGGCTGCCTCTCGTGCCTGCTTCGCTGAATTGCCTCCTCATATCGCCGCCACTCCTCCTTCGCTGTCTTTATCTACTCCCTTGGACGGCGATACTAAACAAGCCTGCTTCCAGGGTCCCTTACAGTCCAGGATCTCCTCCCATGTCCAGGAGTCCCTTTCACCACGCTGCTTGGTCCCTTGTTGGTGGGAAGTTCTGTCACGGCTTTCGTTGAAGGAAGACCAAAGTGCAGCGTGGTGAGCTTATATTTACTTTTATTTTAAAATGTTGCCAACAAAACAACAAACGAAAGAAACAACCGTGAAGCTTACAGGGCTAAGTGCCACAAACAAAGTTAACTTCCCACAAACACAAAAGGGAAACAGGCTGCCTAACTATTATTCCCAATCAGAGACAACGATAGACAGCTGTCCTTGATTGAGAACCATACCAAAACAAAGAAATAGAAAAACATAGAAAATAGAACATAGAATGCCCACCCAAATCACACCCTGACCAAACCAAATAGGAGACATAAAAAACTCTCTAAGGTCAAGGCGTGACAGTACTTCCTGAATTGACTGGAATTGAAATGGAATTGACCCCAACCCTGGTTGTGGTGACCTCCAAACTCCATTACTCATCATTACTATGGAAGCCTAACAAACTGAAATGAGAAGACATGCTTGGGGTGCAGGTTAGTGCAGGGGAGCTGGAAAGTCTTCACACAGAGAGATGCAGTCAATTAGGGCTGAACACATAACTTTCCCTCTGTAGTTATGGTAATGACTCCATTTTCACCCAAATAACTACGTAGCACTCACTCTCACAGGGAAAGTTCACGTTCCACTGTCTGTGACCACTTGCTCTGGGCACAGTTGACCATGGTAGCAGAAGTTGTCTCAACACTCTCAAGTGTCCTGTCCTGGTCTCCATCTATCTGATGATAGAGCATAATGCTGGTCCTTAGTCGTCTGCAGTAGTTACTCATTTTGGCTGACACGTCTTCCCTAGTTGTTTGACTCTCATATTGATTCCACCTGTCATGATTTTGTTCTTATGTTATTACAATTAGAACTAGCCATGAGGATTTAGTTGCTGGAATGCTGTTGTATATTTATTTGTCAACTCAAACACACACACACAAACTGCCATCACACTCCACAATAGAAACTGCACGACATTGTTGGGATTACAATTTACAAATCCCCCAAATCTGTGTTACAGTTATCTTCTCCAAACATGACTCAGATTACACCTAAGTACGTTTCCACTGTATGGTTCCCTCCAAAACAACAGAGATAAGAAGTAGAAACTTGGTTGGAAAGCATAGCGAATGGACACGGCACTGAAATAATAATATCATTTTCTGTCAGTCTGACCTCAATTTCCCAATTAGGACCAAAGAGTTTCACCCAGACACTCTAGTCTAGAGGGGGTATTTCCCAATGCAAAGTACAGCGCACTTTCATTGGAAACCGGTTATACAGTATGTGACAGGCATTTAATGGCTTTTCTGATTCCTCTCCTTTTCTTCCAGTAACAGTTTTTGTGGGTTGTTTTTGTCTTGGGATGGGACATCTTTGGATATTTTGATTTTGTGTGGGAAATTTGGTTGTAGACATATCATTGTTCGATCTTACAGTACAGCACAGCCACTTAGGGCAGAATTACAGCAGTTAGCGTGTGATACAAATTGTATTTGATCGGATGCCACATCAATGGATGGCGTGCCGTGTCATCAACTAAAAGGATTAGGGTTAGCGTCACAAAATTGATGGAGTGATTGGACCGCCTTAAACAATGCTATCCCCGATGACCCCTGACAAACATTTAATTGACAGACAAACTTGACATATCAATAATGATTTTGGCAGGATATGAATGTGGGGCTGTCAATTGAAGGCATTCAACTGAAATGTCTGCCTGGCATTAAGAGTGGCGTAAGGGATTTGTGAAATACTTCAGTGTTGAAGGAAGTAGGAGAATGCTGTGGTAAGATACTTGGTGGTGTCACTCTGTTTTGCTTTGGAAGTTGCTCCATATATTCCAAGTAGCTTGGGTGTCCATATTTTCGAAGTAGCTTATGTGGACGATCATATTCACTTTCCCCCCACTTGTAAAACAGAAATTGTTTCTGCCAATAGAGGATGCATTAAACTAGGCCCAACAACTAATCAAACCTAAGTCCAAACCTGATAATATTCAAGCCTGTCCAGCATGTTAACATCAAAGATGGCCATCACAGCCTATAAAGATGTGAAGCAGCAAGATGTCCATTTTAGCTGAGGCAGCTAATATCTAATGGGTAGACTCCAATCCCCCGGTGTCAGCAAGTCAACACAGTTTCACCGTGCTAGAGGCCAATGATTAATTGGATTAATTACAATGGACAGACATACATGTCCAAGTCAATAAGGCTGATTAACCTACACTTGAACAATAGACATTTACAAGCGACACCCCAATATGCTGACCGTTGACCAATTGTTGTATGAATACAGCTGAACCACTGAGCCATTTAATATTCATATTTACAGTACCTATGCACAGCTACAGTCGCTATGCATCATGTATATTACAGGACTTCCGTTTGTAATTTATGTGATGGGGCATAGGGATGGACTCACTCATTTGGGAACGTGCAATAGTGAACTGTGTAATGTAACTAACTGCAAAATAAAAGGGCTGTGCAGGGTACAGGAATCATGGATGCTGAGATTATAGGCATGTGCAATAATATTATGTGCACTGCTCAGGGACGGATGATAAAGGGTAATGTATATGAGGGAGGAGAGAAGTTATGGGGAAGGGGGGGTTGAAGTCCTTCAGCTTTTTTTAGTATTATTATTTTTTTTAATTTGCAGGTTTGATGTTATGTCTATCGCAGTGCATTTTCTGGTAAGTAAAGCAAATATCTGTGAGAAACAGACAATAAAGAATTATCTAATCTAATGATATATGGATTATACCAATCTCAAACAGAGGTGATTGTACGGAACCAACCTATAGTCGATCTATAGTGTATTATATCTACAGTATGGAGAAAACATCAGGAAAAAGGAGACAGAAACCACAGCGAAACCAACAGAAACACGCCACATACAGTAAGAGAGTAAACCAACTTTAATTGTATATGAATAAAAGCCTGTCCTTAAATTAGCATGGTCTTCCTTCCCAGCACAAGCTCTCCAAGGAACAATAAATAGTATAGGCCACAGTAGAGCCATACGGGACAATAGTATAGACCACAGCAGAGCCATACCGGACAATAGTATAGGTCACAGCAGAGCCATATGGGACAATAGTATAGGCTACAGTAGAGCCATACAGGACAATAGTATAGGCCACAGCAGAGCCATAAGGGACAATACTATAGGCCACAGCAGAGCCATACGGGACAATAGTATAGGCCACAGCAGAGCCATACGGGACAATAGTATAGGCCACAGTAGAGCCATACGGGAAAATAGTATAGGCCACAGCAGAGGGACAATAGTATAGGCCACAGCAGAGCCATAAGGGACAATGAATAGTATAGGCCACAGTAGAGCCATAAGGGACAATAGTATAGGCCACAGCAGAGCCATACGGGACAAAAGTCTTGGCCACAGCAGAGCCATACGGGACAATAGTCTTGGCCACAGCGGAGCCATAAGGTACATATAGATGACGGTGCCATAGTGTAGCCCTGTATTGTACTGAATCTTTCAACTATCTCTCAGGAGAAGTTTTGAACCTCAAATGGCCTACCTATGAACGTAACTCAAGCAGAAACCACAACTGCTCAGAGTATAGGACTTATAGTATATATGGCTCCCGAATGACACAGCGGTCTAAGGCACTGTATCTCAGTGCAAGAGACGTCACTATAGTTCCTGGTTCGAATCCAGGCTGTATCACATCCAGCCGTGATTGGGAGTCCCATAGGGCGGCGCACAATTGGCCCAGCGTCATCCGGGTTTGGCCAGAGTAGGCTGTCATTG
Source organism: Oncorhynchus kisutch (assembly GCF_002021735.2). NCBI lineage: Eukaryota > Metazoa > Chordata > Actinopteri > Salmoniformes > Salmonidae > Oncorhynchus > Oncorhynchus kisutch. The sequence continues at coordinate 42,359,824 of NC_034192.2, forward strand.
AAAATAAGAATTTGTTCTTAACTGACTTGCCTGGTAAAACTTTATTAAAATATAGAACGGGTCATATCAATGTCCATAGATATCCAACATGAAGATTTGATGAACTGTCTTTATCAATGGTTGCTCTTTTTCTTACATACATTCCCACTGTATTGAATTCTATAATAAAAGCCCATAACATTTTTACCAGTAGCTTTCAGATATTGTGCTGTTGTAAGGAAGAGCTCCCCAGGCATTGCTTATGGACAGCAAAAATACATGAATCAGCTAAAACAAGCCACTCCAGTGGCAGAGGCTCCTTTAGACAGTAGAAAGTTCATCAACATTCAAACTTACATTTGTTACAGCACTTGTTTGAAGCCAATTGTCTCACAGTATAGCTCATTTTTAGAATCTTCGGTATCTTCTAGTTCATGTCCTGTAATGACCTTGTTTTAATGATGGCGCAAATAAAAATTTACGTGAAAACAGACAATAAATCGCATCTTATCTTAACGTAACACTGTTATCCAATACTTAAGTACACTTCTCCTCATGACTGTTTTGCAACTTCTCTCGTTTCAGTCTGTTCCCAGTTCTCGAGAGGAGTTTACGCCATCTTTGGATTCTACGACAAGAAGTCGGTCAACACGATAACGTCGTTCTGTGGGACTCTGCATGTGTCATTTATCACCCCCAGCTTCCCGCTGGATGGAACTCATCAATTCATCATCCAGATGAGGCCTGACATCAAAGGACCCCTACTCAGCCTCATTGAGTACTACAAGTGGGACAAGTTTGCCTATCTCTACGACAGTGATAGAGGTAAGAGATACTAGTTTAACAGGACAGAATCTACCCCATTTAAATTAAAATGATAAAAGTCACTGGCTGACTACTTCCACTATGGGCAAACAAATATGAAACCTTTTGTTCAAATCAAAAAGGGTGCGGTCAAAAAGACGATTGATTTCATGTGTAAAGACACTAAGGACAACAGGTTTGACTCATTAATAAATCAAACCTAAGTCAAACCCTTGATTGGTTGAGTCGAGTTTGGTAGCATTGGGTTGGAACAAGAGCCTGGACATTGTTTTGGTCCCCCACCCACCCACTCACCCTCTCACTCACTCACTCACTCAGTCACTCACTCACTCACTCACTCACTCACACACATTCCTTCACACTCTTCACATACAGTACAGTGCTTCTACTCTCTGTTTATTATCTATGCATAGTCACTTTACCCCTACCTGCATGTACATATTACCTCAATTACCTCGACTAACTCGTACCCCTGCACATTGACTCGGTACTGTTCACCTTACCACAGAGGGGTTATATTAGTGTGTAGCCCAAACTGTTAGGACGCTACAGACAGAAGTTGACAGATCGGCAGTACCGACTTCAGACGAGTCCCAAGATGCATGTGGGGGTCGTAGATCAAACGGAGAACACCATCGTGTTCGTGAGGGTCTCATCTTTTCATAGAGGCCAAACCATTTGTATGCTACAGCCAATTTCGTGAGAAGACTGATTTTCAGGATGTCTCATGGTCTGACAAACACCACTCTAGCTCCATCACTATTCACCGCAGATGCAGAAGTGCGACATTAGCGGATGCAGTGGATTGAGATTGAGAATGCAAAAAAAACATTTCTCTGGCTTTAACTGACAGATTTAGGTGGAGATTATTTTTCTTATGCTAATTTGATTTTCGCGGCGGAGCGGACATCAACTCTGGGGGCTTAAACAAGTCATTCAGAATGTTCTCACTTGTGTGGAATTAGAAAACGAGGCTTTTAAACTATAAACAATTTCCTAGTTACAAACACTTCCGTCAAGATGGCTTCCCCCTTCCTGACACACTCAAACCAGGAAGTGACTATGGGTGTGGCTAGGGAGTGACTGGGGTGGAGCCCACAGCCTATACATATCTCAAGGAACTATGGAACCTTATGGGTTACAGAATAAAGAACACTGCTTTTTGCCATTATTCAATCTTGAAATAGAGGTTACTGTATATTAATAAAGAGGACTTATTTTTACAAACACTGTAAAATTCCTGAAGGTTGAAGAGAAGACAAGTACTTTATATGAAACGCAACTGTGATTAAATTATATTACATTCAAACTACACCTGCACAGGTATTCATGGAGTGACCGCCCTTTTGTCAACACATCTAAAGCTAACTAGAAAGCACTCAAGCAAATGAGAGAAGACTAGAACTGTCTATGCACTGCAAAGGTTATGCTTCTAGACTGTTTGCCATACATTTGATGTGACACGTTACATCCACATAAACGAGACACAGAGAGAGTTCATAGCAGTACCACACACTGAGAAAGGTACCAGGAGAACACGCTGTAAAGGGCATTGTGCTGCATGACAAACCACTTGTCAGATATTATCAACTAGGACCATTGCACCTCCTGTGTGAGAGCTTGTTTCATGGCTCGCAGCAAAGTAGGAGGGCAGTTCCCTGACAGTGAGGGTTTTGGACCTTGGGGCGATGGTCCCACATGTCCTGAAGAGTAGCTGGGTTTTCAAGTTTCTGTTGTATAGAACTCAACCAACAGAACGCTCTTTAAAAAATATGTTTTGCTAGAGAATGACCTTGCTTTTGAAACTGTCTAAAAGTCTATGCACTCCAGAAATATTCAGGTGAAGTGATTGTTATAGCCCCAGTTATTTTTGTCTATGTGCATGGAATCTTTCAACCTTGTTGAAGCTTTTCAGTATTTTTTATTTGCTGTGTCGTGTATTAGGCTAAGGATGATGCATTGAGTTGTTGCCCTGGGGGATAATGCAATGTCAGACAGTATTTACCCTTTGTGATGACACCACTTGGCTTGACACTACTTTGAAAAGGACACAGGCCTAGACTTCCCCAAATGAAATCACATTCATGTGACTGTCCTGGTAGCAAGGCTACAAGCAGTGGTGTAGTTGTAAAACAAATAGGTGGGTAAACGCTGATCGCTTTCCGCGGTGAGTAAAGTAACGCTTCCTGTACTTTCAATGCATTTCTCTGCAAAAGGTGGGTAAACAGTCACGCAAAATAAAAACATTAGGTAAATGGTATTTACATGCGTTTAAGATGCAGTACAGCACTAGTTACAAGGCTTTCAACAAAGAGTTCCATAGTCTAATTTTTGTACTGGAGGCAAGAGTAATATGCATAATACTTATTATTGGGCTTGTATAAGAGTAGTTGAAAGGCACGATAGGATCCTATTACTTTTTATTACATGATGCTATCAGTCTTCATTTCCATGATGTCAAAATGAGAGTGATTTTGGATAGCAGTATGAAGTAGCACTTTCAGTTGGAGTACAGTAGGTGATGATACCTGATGATAGAAGCTAAGGGCGGGTTTCCAGAGTCACAGTGGAATGGAAGGCTGACCTAAAAGAGAGAAAATCTGAATATGTGATGTCAATCTCTCTGTCTATTTCTCTCTATCTCACTCTGTCAATCTCTCTGTCTATTTCTCTCTCTGTATGTTTCTCTGTCTGCCTGTCTCTTTCTTGTACTCTCTATCTGTCTGTCTCTCTCAATCTCTCTCACACTTTCTCTCTCTTTTCTACACTCTCTCTCGCACTCAATTAAATTCAAAGGGGCTTTATTGGCATGGGAAACATATGTTTACATTGCCAAAGCAAGTAAAATAAACATTAAACAAAACTGAGAAGAAACAAATTTAACAACAACATCAACAATAAGAAATGTACAGTAAACATTGCAATAAGGTTTCAAAAAGATAGACATTTTATCTTATATTATCAGCTATGTATAGTGTTTTAGCAATGTGCAAATAGTTGTACTATGAATAGTGGGGGAAGATATGGTGGTATTTACAATCTTGTTTGTGCTCCACTGGTTGCACTATTCTCATGGCAACGGGCCACAAATTGTTCTGCTGTGATTTTATCAATGTTGGGTTTGTTTTCAAATTCTTTGTGGGTCTGTGTGATCTGTAGGAAGTATGTGTCTCTAATGTGGTCATACATTTGGCAGGAGGTTAGGAAGTGCAGCTCAGTGAGCACATATCGTGTCTTTTCTTGAAAGCCAGGTCTGCCTATGGCAACCTCTCTCAATAGTAAGGCTATGCTCACTGAGACTAGTCATACTCTTAAATCTTCATTTTGTATACTCTTTGTTTAGCGCCAGATAGCATTCCAATTTGCTCAGTTTTTTTGGTTGATTCTTACCAGTATCTTTTTGATTTCTCATAACTTGTTTGAGTCTAATTGTATTGCTGTCATGGGGCTCTGTTTGTGTTTGTGAACAGAGTCCCAGAACCAGTTGGCTGAAGGGACTCTTCTCTAGGTTAATCTCTCTGTATTTGAGGGCTTTGTGGTGGAATGTGTGGGCATCGCTTCCTTTCAGGTGGTTATAGAATTTAACAGCTCTTTTCTGGATTTTGATAACTAGTGGGTATAGTCTAAATTTTGCTCTGCATGCATTGTTTGGGGTTGTACCAGGAACACAAAGTATATATTTTTTCTCAATTGGGTGTTTGTCCCATTTTGTGAATTTGTGGTTGGTGAGTGGACCCCAGACCTCACACCCATAGAGGCAATGGGTTCTATAACTCACTGAAGCATTTTTTTGCCAGACCCTAATTGGGATATCAAGTTTTATGTTCCTTTTGATGACATAGAAGGCCCTTCTTGGCTTGTCTCTTAGATCGTTCACAGCCTTGTGGAATTTACCTGAGGTTTTGATGTTTAGGCCGAGGTAGATAAAATATTTTGTGTGTTAAAGGGATACAGTGTCTAGCCGGATGTGTTGTCCTGGAAACTGGACCTTTTTTGGAACACCATTATTTTAGTCTTACTGTGATTCAATGTCAGGGCCTGAGTCTGACAGAATCTGTGAAGACTATCTAGATGCTGTTGTAGGGCCCCCTTGAATGGGAATAATAGCACCAGATCATCAGCAAACAGTAGACATTTGATTTCCGTGTCCGGTACGGTGAGGCCGGGTGCATCCCTGTCTATTGTTCTAGTGCCCTCGCCAATTCATTGATATAAATATTGAAGAGGGTGGGGCTCAAGTTGTCTCAGCCCACGGCCATGAGGAAAGAATTCTGTGTGTTTACTGCCAATTTTAATGGCACACTTATTGTTTGTGTACATTGATTTTATAATGTCATATGTTTTTCCTCCCACACTGATTTCCACCCATTTGTATAGCAGACCCTCACTTTTTGAAATCTGCAAAGCATGAGAAGATTTTGTTTGTTAAGGTTTATTTGTTTGTCAATAAGGGTGAAAGGGTGTATACGTGATCTGTCATACGGTATTTTGGTAAAAAGCCAATTTGACATTTGCTCACGACATTGTTTTCACTGAGGAAATGTTGAAGTCTGCTGTTGATGATACTGTAGAGGATTTTTCAGATATTTATGTTGAAACAGATTCCACTGTAATTATTGGGGTCAAAGTTGTCTCCACTCTTCTGGATTGGGATGACCAGACCTTGGTTCCAAATATTGGGGAAGATCCCAGAGCTGATGATGAAATTTAAGAGTTTAAAAATAGCCCATTTGAATTTGTGGTCTGTATATTTTAACACCATAGGCCTTTTTGGGTTGGAGGGTTTGTAGATTGTCCTGTAGCTCATCCAATGTAACTGGAGAATCCAATGGGTTCTGGAAGTTTTTAATAACTGACTCTGTTCAGTAAATTATCATGTTTTTGTTCTTGGTTCTTTGTTATATGGCCTAAAAGGTTGGAGAAAGGGTTTATCCATACATCTTCATTTTGGATAGGTAACTCTTCATGAATTGTTGTTCGTTTAGTGTGTTCCAATGTTCTAAAAAGTGATTTGATTCTATGGATTATTCAATCACATTGAGCTTTTTTCTGATTTGCTGTTCCTTCTTTTTTCTTGGTGCATTTCTGTACTGTTTTAGTGTTTCCGCATAGTGAAGGTGTAAGCTAAGGTTTTCTGGGTTTGTGTTTTTGGTTGGATAGGTTTCTCAATTTCTTTCTAAGGTTTTAGAATTCTTTATCAAACCATTTCTCAATGTTGTTTGTTTTCTTAGGTTTTCTGCTTGAAGTTAAATGACATATGTTAGCTAATAGATCAAATATACTGTTCATGCTTCCAACTGCTAAGTTTACACCTTCACTATTGCAGGGAAACATTTTGTCCAGGGAAATGTCTAGGAGGGATTTGTTGTTGGCCAATTGTTTTTTGGCAGGTGTCTACACTACCCTCCTTCCATTTATAGCATTTCTTAACAGCATGCAGTTTTTTCGGCTTTGATGCTTCATGGTTGAGTTTTGCTCTGTTCACATAGATTGTGACTGTGGTCTGAAAGAGCCCCGGTGGAAAAATATTTATAAAACGAAAAGCTTACTTTGACTTAGAAGTGTTCCAGTGTTGGATAGCCATAGCCAAAACATTCTAGCTAACGTAGCATCCTTCACTGTTTGAGCTGGGTGTTTGTATATGCTAAACTAGCTAGCTGCAATCGCTAGCTAAGTAAGTGAATGTAAAAATAAATACATCTAAATATAGCTAGCTCTCTCTCTCTGTCTTGCTTCTTCATTGTATGCACTGCAGTGATAGCTAGCTGTAGCGTATGCTTTCAGTACTATATTAATTATCTGATCCTTTGATTGGGTGGACAACATGTCAGTTCATACTTTAAAAACTCTTATAAGTTGGAGGCTGTCCTCCAGAAGTTGTCATCATTTTTCTGTAAGGCTATGGAAGAGGGTGAGAATCTCGAGCCTCCTAGGTTTTGTATTGAAGTCAATGTACAATACCCAGAGGAGGAAGGAAACTAGCTGACCTCTAGCTACATCATGGTGCCTAACCATTTGAGTCTATTAGGAGCAGATTTTCTGGATTTTTTGTGTCCTCAGTGGGTGTGTGGGGGTTGTCAAGAGGGCTATCAAGGGGGCTGACAGGGGTTGCTAGGAGGGGGGTGGGTCTAATGGGTTAGTGGGTCCTGTCTTGTCTGTCCTGGCTGTGGTCGGGGTCTGAAGAGGGATGTTCTGTTGGCTTCTCTGGGGGGGATGGCCAGCTCACTCACGAGTTGTTCATTGTCCCATCTCAGCTTTCTCACCTCCTCCTTCAGCACTCTCCCCCCTTCCTCCTGCTGGGCTGTTTTTCCTCTCCCTCCTGTTGGAGTTTTGTCACCACAGTCCAGAGTGCAGACACGTCTCTCTCCCTTTTCAGCTCTCTGGTTTAGAGGGTGTTGTTGTGCTGGTCTGTTGGTACCTGTGCTGTCTGGCACTTTCTCTCTCGCTCTCTCTTTCTCAAACAGGGCTGGTTACAGTGGAGTGTGTAATAGCATTGACTACATTGAATAGGGCTCAAGAGAATATCCATGGTCTCAGAAGGTCCAATTAGCATGTGCTAATCCTACAGTGCTAGTTGTAGTGGAATGTTGTGCTAGGGTGAGCTACATAAAACAAGTATAATGGAATGTTTTATTGAGAATGCTAATGCTATAATGCTAGTACCTGGTTGATGAGCTCTCTCTGGCTCGACCCTTGTGCATATTTCCTCATCACATTGCTCTGCCTAATTAGGTCAGATAGATCCACACTCATTCCCATGGCAACCGATGTGCAGTGCGTACACTGGTGTGGTGGCTCATTGGTGTATGTGGATTGGTGTGTGTGTGTGTGTGTTTTTAGAGTCTGTGTGCATGTTTGTGTGCTTCCCTGCATCTGTCTGTCTGTCTGTGTGTGTGAATGGGTGTTGTCGTTAGATATAATGAATCCCATCAGCACATTGGGTCTAGTTACTAAACCTACGCCTCTACTGACTTCCTCGATAGTCCTTTGAAAGCGATACTGTCAAGGCTACAATGGAATTTGGAGGGACATTTAAGAAAGAGCAGATTTACCTTGCTGTAAATAATGTGTTCTCAGTCCCTTAGGGAAATAAGGGTTCAATGTAAATGAAATGGGCTCCCAATACCATTCTACAATGTGCCAAGGTATTGAGGAGATGCAACTAACATGTTGATGTTGATGAACTTGACAGTCACGCAAGAGACTTGTAATGCAGTCAGTCAAATTATTACTGTCTCGTGCTTCCTACCAGGAAGAGTTTGTACTGGATACATCAATGTTAGGCTCAAAGTGGGTGCTTAGCTAATTATCCAATTAAGAAAAGTGGTAGCTTGATTGCTGTCCTGATAATTGACTGCCACTTTTAAAAAGTCTTGAGTCTTTCCCAGAATTTCAAATGGACCCCATCCCCTCCTCCCTAGTCCTTCCTCCCTAGCCCTGTCACGCCCTGACCTTAGAGATCCTTTTTATGTCTCTATTTTGGTTTGGTCAGGGCGTGAGTTGGGGTGGGCATTCTATGTTTTGTGTTTCTATGATTTTGTATGTTTTGGCCGGGTATGGTTCTCAATCAGGGACAGCTGTCTATCGTTGTCTCTGATTGGGAACCATACTTAGGTACCCTTTTCCCCACCTGTGTTTGTGGGAAGTTGACTTTGTTTGATGGCACATAGCCTTAAGCTTCACGGTCTGTTTTTGTTGGCAACGTCTACTATTAAAAGTATGTATGCTCAACACGCTGCACCTTGGTCCAGTTCTTCCTTCAACAGCCGTGACAAGCCCCTCCTGTAGATCTGAAGGGGTTGGATAGGAGCAATATTGCAAAAATGATATCAATCAAAAGGCAAACGTCAAGCAAGTACCATATTGCCTATACCTAGCCAATCCCTTCAGATCTCCTAGTGTCCACGGATGAGGGGCTATGGGGGTCCATTTAGATCTGCTCTGGGAAACAGCTGTAAAGATTTGACTTGATGTAAGACTAACTTTGATGATGATGATTTACACAGCTTGACCACCAAGATCTTGTCCACCCCTTGAATATTTTGACTAAGCTACAACTGGCATTCTTTGAAGTTGGGGATAATCCTCGCTCTGCAGTGTTGCACAATGAAAGATAAGAGTTTTGTGTAACATTAGGGTTTCTCATTAAGTGCATATCTCCCTATGGTTGCTTGGGGCATTAACCCTTTTTATGGGGTTAAATTAAGGTTAGATGTTTTGTAGAACATATTTCATCATTGTTCAAATGGATGGGATATGATTGGGCCCGAGCTCAACAACAACTTATATTGTATGTTTGAACAATAACAGTATATGTTTCCAAACCATGTTGATGAGAAACAATGAGTGACACCTCCGATACAGAATTAGTATAACACTCAGAATGAACCCACAGTGCACTTTCTCTTTATCTGTATGCAATTGAATTGGGGGTTTAGTCTAGAGAGAGAGGTAATGCAAGTATAGGTTCACACCTTGAGTACAGTGTTCTATATTCTGACTGAACTCAAAGTGTGGTTCATTCTATCTACAATGGATTGAATCTTGAATTAGAATCTAGGGAGATGTTCTGGACGTGTATGTGTGTTTCGGCTCTTCTCCCAGCCTTTGCCCCCTCTGTGGGTGAGAGACAGCTTCTCTGACAGCCTCTGACGATCCTTCAGCCTCACCACTCCTCCTCTCCCAAGGCGCTAGCTGTCTCCACAGCCCGTCTGTCAGCCATCCACTACCCGCCATGATGGAGGGTGGATGCATGGGAAATCAGCCCGCCTCGACGCCCAAACTGTTTGGGAAATGGAAAATGAAGGAGAAACCACATTGGTCTATTGTTTTTATTGGTTGGTGATGTTTTTGTTGATATTAAGAATGGCATACATACTAGGCTGGCACAATGTGGAATGATAGGAATATTTTTCACGGAAAGTTCATTACTGGTATGGTATGGTGTTTTCACTTCACCTACAGTATGTTACCTGTAGATATACTGTAGTATTGGGTGATCTGTGTCTAAAGTACAATACAGGCCATGGTTTGAGGAGAAAAAAGGAAATTGATACTCTAAGGTATTAACACAGTGGGACTGTGTAGACAGTAGAGGTGCAGTCATGTGAAACAAAGGGAAAAACACAATGAACACAATAATTATTGACCCAATACTTTACATATAACTATGCTGTGAGTATAGAATTCAATCATCCTGTCTATAACAATTTTTCTGCATAATTTCTCAATTTTTTTATTGGAAATACAGTGGGGCAAAAAAGTGTTTAGTCAGCCACCAATTGTGCAAGTTCTCCCACTTAAAAATGATGTTATTTTCTGGATTTTTTCTTTCATTTTGTCTGTCATAGTTGAAGTGTACCTATGATGAAAATTACAGGCCTCTCAAATTTTTTTAAGTGGGAGAACTTGCACAATTGGTGGCTGACTAAATACTTTTTTGCGCCACTGTATATGTTTGCATCCGAACTGTGAAATATTGCACATTTCACTTATTTACATTTTGTGGGCTTTGAATCGTTATTCAAGGCGATTGATTTCTGTCCTAAGAGTTCAGTTCCAACCGAAGGGTATTCTAACAGGTTTCTCTAGCATTCATGGTAGCAATATAGTGTCGGAATCTGTTTATTGACAATGCTTAGGGTTTGTGAATATGTAACTTAACACTCTGTTGAGGTTTTTAAGTGGCAGTAGTTTAGTAAAGCTAGTGTATAGTGTGGTGATTCCTGACTATCCCAGGTAGATACAAATATTTCCTAAAGACATAAAAGTATGAAAATGGTTCTCACATGTAATGCTGAGTCTGAACATGCAATAAACCTGCATCCCAAAAGATTAACAAAATTATTTCCACTCAGTGAAGATGCTTTCTAAAATACAGTATGTTTCAATTTTACCCAATGCACAGGCCTAATAATTTACAATATTGACCATTAGCCGGGATTCTCTTGTTGCCTCGCGTCAGCGCATGGTGAGCGGAGCTTAAATCAGAGCAAATTCCAATTATCTTCTTTAATGGGCACCGGAGAAACAGTCAACCTTAACTGAGTCATAATGACCCTACAGTAATCATGACTTATGTGTTCTGAGGAAAATGCTCCCCCCCCTCCCCCCACCAACATCTCACCTTCATGAACACTGCTGCCCTGTCGTATCAAATCAATTAGCTGTAATTCACCATCTAGGATGAAACGCTCACATCCTTTAATATCAAATCATGCTCCAACTGCCCTCTATGGAGGTTGAGATCAATGCACACTACTCTTGTACCGTCATTAAACAGGGTGGGACACAAGTAGAATAGGAACATTAGAGTTGATGTAACAATTGACTTAAGCCTTGGCCAACTCTTTGTAGAGAATTGTACAGAAAGAACGGGGCAGAGGTAACTGTACACAGGAATAATTCTTACAGTATGATGAACTGGACTGTGTGGGTCTTATAGCCAGACAGTGTGGTAGTAGAACTGTGTGTTACATTTCACCACAAATGTTGGTTGATGTTGGCTCCTCTAATGTCATATATCCAGCTATTTGCATGGATATGAACCCTACAATGAACTGTATTCATGGGTCATGTTCATTAGAACACACCATAGCAAAACATTTTGCGACAGAAAACAAAAACAAGCATTTCTTATTGGAGTAGTTCAAATAGTGCCTTCTCATCTCACCCAGTTTCAGAGCATTTTCTTCAGTTTAATGACGAATGAACATGACCCTGTTGTCTGTCCAGGTTTGACCACGCTGCAGGTGGTGCTGGACACGGCTGCGGAGAGGAAGTGGCAGGTGATGGCCATTAACGTGGGCAACCTGAAGGACGAGAGGAAAGACGAGGCCTATCGCTCCCTCTTCCAGGACCTGGAGAACAAGAAGGAGAGACGGGTCATCCTCGACTGTGAACAGGACAAAGTCCGAGACATTATGGAGCAGGTACAAGCTCAGTATGTGTAATGCAGCGAGTGAGATGTTGTTGGCGTGTGCTTGTGTGTTTGATCTTACTAGCCTTGTGGGGACCAGAAGTCCCCACAAGGATAGTAAAACAAGGAATATTCATACAAGTGGGGACATTTCCTCAGTCCCCACAAGGAAAAGGGCTATTTTAGGCTTAGAATACAACAATAGAATTAAAAGGCATAGAGATTCACATGAACAGGTTATTTCTAAACCTTCCCTAGACCCTGGGATAGTCCATTGAGTAGTATTTAATGCAAGCAGACATGTGTTTAACCAATGCCCATATTCACCCCGCTGTTGCATGTTAGAGCTTTTATCTGAGAGAAAAATAATCCAACCTGGTCACACTCTTCTGCCAAAGCAAGTCACTTAAAATGCATTTTATTCAAATGATTCTTCAAATCTCTATATGTACCTGGATTTCTAAGTGGAGGTGTTACTCATGTGGTGGGATTAGTTGCAGGTGTGTCATTTGAGATAGTCACTAAAATGGCTTTTGAGGTAGCTACTGAAATGGGCTTCCTGTTTTAGTTTCGGTACTGACAAGTGATAACACTGACAGGTGGCAGTGGGTTATGACTTTTAATCAAAACAATTGTACACGCTACAGGTATAATGTGAAAATATGATAGTGCTTAGCATTTAACAGAAATGTAGGTTAATTTTAGTTTTTTAACAACTAATTGACCGATGTCGGTTAAATTATTTACTGACGTCGGTTCAAATATTAGAATTGCGTTTCGTTCGTTTTTTTTCTCTGTGAGCTCAATGAGCAGTTTCTCCAGAGATAAATCAGATCCAGCCTGAATTGTGCGATGTAGTAGGGCGTTGTAGTTTCCAACAGGACAATATTCTACATAGTTTAGCGCAAACAATGTGGTAAATAACTACAAAGATCATAATCCATTGCGCGCCTACTTGTCCGGTTGGTGTGGGCAGAGATCTCTATATAATGACTAGATGCTCATGTCTCCGCCTTAACAATGGGAGTTGTTGTTCCAAAAGAAGGAAGGCAGGCGGCAGCAAGCTTAGTTCCAAAATAAGCCATAGAAAAGCATTGGTCTCATTTTGGACAGATTTTGGCGAGAGTGAAACCTCTCGCTTCGCCACTTCCTCTCTGGTGTGTAGAGGGAGAGAAGAGATGAAGAATGCGCGATCGAGAGGGATAGAGAGCAGTTGCTTTGCGGGGTATCCCTACCGGAAAAGACGTGATCTAAGTGATTGATAGTTGGTATTCAGCCGTCATAAAAGTATGCCTTATTTACTTTAAGGAACTACTAAAATAGTGATTTTGTCATACAGCATAGCCAGCAGCTCTAGATGATGAGAGGAGGACTTGTAATGAAATAATAAAGTAATGAAATATAACTAATGTAATATACACAACAACAAACATTATTTTATTAAGGTAAAGTAATGTGAATAATGGATGGTTAATATATGATAAGCAGTAATAGGCATCAACTACCATCAAGGGACTTTTATGAATTGTTTTATTCTGTGTTTTTACAGCATTCAATCCACATAATACATAGTGCATTTATTGTAAAAAATAAATAAATATCTAAACCGAAATCGTAAACCGTGATAATTTTTTGATAATCGAACAGAAACCGAATCGAAAGAGCACTAATCGCTCCACACTAAAATATGACAATGGATGTTTTTTTGTGTTTGGTAGATAGAGTTATAAAGTATACAATTTTCATTCTCAAACATGATTGCTGTACCATGAGGAATATGATTACTTGGAGACTGTCTTGTTTGGTTTACACGTCATTATGGTTTCTGTTCTGTTTCCCTATCTGATGTTGTCCCCAGGTCATCACCATTGGCAGACATGTGAAAGGCTACCACTACATCATTGCAAATTTGGTAAGTTTTCACACCTCTGTTTAACCAGCAGTGGAATTGTAATCTCAGGAAGAACAAAGTGATTTGTAAAATAATTTATCAAGCTCAAAGCATCGTGATAAGACATTGAGAACACAGAGCGATTGTCTTCCAATTGAACCCCCTACGTATTACACAATTAGTTAGCTTAATCTATTAAATCATCCCTTTCCCGGTTTTTGGGGAGGGTTTTTGCTGACATTTCGATAGCTTGGGACAATAAGGTTCTATCTGCAAAAAGTTTATTCTGAGATAATTGGCTTTAAAGTTCCGAACCCTCATTGGTGTGATGGTGTCAGAAATGTTTATCTTTTGAACTTAATAACATCAATAATTATTAATGTTATTACAGCATTCAATCCATTGAACAGAACAAGGTTATGTCAATATCAACATTTTGACAAAAATGCAGATGGAACCTGATTTTCTTGTTTTAATTTCAGGGTTTTGTGGATGGGGACCTCTCCAAAATCCAATATGGCGGAGCCAACGTGTCAGGTTTCCAGATTGTGGATTTTGATGACCCGTTGGTGTCCAAATTTGACCAGATTTGGGAGGCTCTGGAGGAGAAGGAATACCCTGGTGCCGACAGTAAGATTAGGGTGAGTAGATATAACATTGGGTTCGGTTGAGTGGCACTCAGCTAGCATTCTTCTGTCTTCGGGGAGCTGTGAGGTGTCTGCCGATTAAAAATGTTCCTCCCCCATTCTCACTCACTCACTCATACTGTGCGCGTGCAAACCCAGGAACACAGCCGCATGCCCACACACAGACACGCACACTAACAAGTCATCACAACCCCCTCACACACACACCATCTCCCCCTCCCCTGTGTCCCCATATCCCCCCACACAATCACACACCCATCCCCCTCTGTTTTATTGCAGTACACATCTGCGTTGACCTACGACTCAGTGCAGGTGATGACGGAGGCCTTCCGCTACCTGCACAAGCAGCGCATTGACATCGCCAGGAAGGGCAACAACGGCGACTGTCTGGCCAACCCCGCTGTGCCCTGGGCGCAGGGAGTGGAAATCGAGCGCGCACTCAAACAGGTGATAGCATGCGGTTGCCGTGGCAACGGCTGTCTGGCTCTACCACACACAAACACACACACACACACACACACACACACACACAGAGACTGAAGTATAAGGACACACACATACACACTCACACAGATACGCATGCACACACACACAAACTCACACAAACACATTCTCCCCTGAGCTAACAGTGACAATCGTCTGCCCACACACAATAGTCAGCCTCCAGCTTTAGAGCTTAGACAACGCAATTTGATTCCAAATCTGTGTGGAGAAACTGAATTGGTTTTGTCTATGACAGAGGTATTTAATTGTGGTGTCTTGCAATTCTGACGATGTGCTTTTGTGTCCTTTTAGGTTCGTGTGGACGGCCTCACAGGGAACATTCAGTTCGATCAACATGGCAAACGAGTCAACTACTCAGTTAATATCATGGAGCTGAAAAATAATGGTCCTGTGAAGGTATGCTAGTGTTTCTGAATATGTCTAGAACATGTCAGAATCTTAATAGATCAAGGTTGTATAATGTATGACAGTCTTTAATGTGTTTGTCTGTGATGGAACAAGACAACAGCACATCAGAACTGAACCAATAGAGCAAAGATCTAAAGACACGACATTGGATGGAATTGGCCTACAGAAATCAACCATTTTTTGCAGAGAGCAGAAATGACAGAGAAATTATAACATGGCTGTGTAGATGCTTCAGTCCTTTCCCATCATGTGAAACAACAACACTGTCTCATGACATTATGGCATTGTTCATTCACTATTCATTATTTCCTCCACAGATTGGATATTGGAACGAAGTTGACAAAATGGCTGTCACAAAATCAGACGTGTTCCCGAATGACACAACAGGGATGGAAAACAAAACTGTCATTGTGACCACAATCTTGGTAATGACTTATCATAGACTCTATTCATACTAACTGACTCATGAACACACAACAATTGGATATAATTTCCTTTGATTAGGTTCTCACTTAGCAATTGTTACTAGTCCATAGAATCATGTATTTACGACATTACAGTGTCCATATAAAATTGTATTTGTCACATGCACCGAATACAACAGTAGATCTTACCGTGAAATGCTTACTTACAAGCCTTAACCCACAATGCAGTTTAAGAAATAGAGAAAATTGACTAAATATACTAAAGTAAAAAATAAAATAAAAGTAACACAATAAAATTACAATAACGAGGCTATATACAGGGGTTACCGGTACTGAATCAATATGTGCGGGGGTACAGTTTAGTCGAGGTCATTTGTACATGTAGGTAACGCATTACCCCCCCCCATTCCCCTCTTCTACAGTGCAGCTACTCTCTGTTGTTATCGTCTATAATCACTTTAACAACTCTACTTACATGTACAGAGTACTTCAACTAACAGGTGCCCTCGCACATGGACTCTGTACCGGTACCCCTTGTATATTGTCTCGCTATTGTTATTTAACTGCTGCTCTTTAATGACTTGTTACTTTTATTTCTTAATCTTATCCGTATTTTTTTCAACTGCATTGTTGGTTAGGGGCTTGTAAGTAAGTGTTTCACTGTAAGGTCTACACCTGTTGTATTCAGCACATGTGAGTAATAACATTTGATTTGATTTCAGTCGTGCTTGGCCACACAGTCGTGGGTGAACAGAGAGTACAGAAGTGGACTAAGCACACTGAGGCTGTCCTAATATGGACACCGTACAACATACACAAACCAACCCATAGTTGTCTAGGGGCTCTATTCACTCAGATTTGCAAAAGTTCAGCTTTACAGCATGATTGAAATTTAAAGGCAACCTTCCTGCTTTATCAGTGACTTCATTCACAGTAAATGCTGCTTATGTCGGCTCAATTGGAAATTACCTTAACATCTCTATCACGGAATCTGTAATGCTTCAGCTTTCCATATTGAATAGAGCTCTAAGTCTGTTACAACATTAAGTTTGTGAAACTATTCATTCCTCTGTCATTGTACAAAGCTTGCATGTATACCATGATGTAAAGCCTAAAGGCAAGCCTACTGGACTGAACAGTATTTGTAATTTTCTCCCTCAGGAAGCCCCATATGTAATGCTTAAGAAGAACGCTGACCTTTTTCTAGACAATGAAAGATACGAGGGCTACTGTGTAGATTTGGCCGCTGAGATAGCCAAGCACTGCGGCTTCAAATACCAGCTGAAAATTGTGGGGGATGGAAAATATGGAGCTCGAGACGCTGAGACCAAGATCTGGAACGGAATGGTGGGAGAGCTCGTCTATGGGGTAAGAAAAGAGATACATGGATCTTCTTATACTGATCACATCCAATGACCTGCTGTATACAAACTATTGAAACATTCCCAGTAGTTCCCTTTAAACACAACTAAACCTTATCCTGTTTTGCTAGAACAATAAGCTCCTTCCTCCTCTCTTACCCAGAAAGCTGATATAGCCGTGGCACCGTTGACCATCACCCTGGTCCGAGAAGAAGTCATTGACTTCTCCAAGCCCTTCATGTCCTTGGGGATCTCCATCATGATCAAGAAGCCCCAGAAGTCTAAACCTGGAGTCTTCTCTTTCCTGGACCCTCTGGCCTACGAGATCTGGATGTGCATCGTGTTTGCCTACATCGGTGTGAGCGTGGTGCTCTTCCTGGTCAGCCGATTCAGCCCATATGAGTGGCACACAGAGGAGTACGAGGATGGCCAGATCCAGACTAATGAATCGACCAACGAGTTTGGGATATTCAACAGTCTCTGGTTCTCCCTCGGCGCCTTCATGAGACAGGGCTGTGACATCTCGCCAAGGTGGGTCTCAAACTGCCTCCTGATTGTACGTTGTTAGGCTGGCTCACTGTGATTTACTAGTATTATTTGATTTGATCTTCTGGCTCAGTTTTAGCAACCTGGCAAATCATACTACAATGGCCATCTAATCATCTCTCTCTCCTCCTCTCCCCTTTAACTATTCCCCTGGTTGTTGTATAAAAAAATGGCAATGT